>NW_021522134.1:0-233 GCF_001605985.2 Dendrobium catenatum | reverse complement strand
AAAAAAACAATTAAAGATACAAAGGAAAAATTACCAATGTCGAACTTCCTATTTATAATAAAAATATCCAAAAATGGTAATTTCTCAAAATACACGAAGATCTAGTCTAATTATGTACGTTTTAACTCAACAAACTTTGATTCTAACAAAATAGCTAGTTTACTCTCCATTTCAGCCAAAACAATAATTCCAACATGTAGAATTACTTTCCAGCAATGTCCAATTTTCTAGCT
>NW_021522133.1:0-314 GCF_001605985.2 Dendrobium catenatum | reverse complement strand
TGATCTATACTTGTAGGTTCTATCATAAATATGAATGTTGAATGACTAACCTCCTTCCTAAGTCCTGCCTAGTTCTTACACCTTCTGAAGGATCTCCTAAAATTAACTCTTTAGGATGACTAAAAGAATATCTCCATTCTCTAAGCAAATCTTTCTGAGGTTCGACCCTTTCTCCTAAGGTCATAGTCTCTACTCCTTGAATTGCCTCTATTTTATCATCTTCAATTTTAGATTCTGAGGGCTTATCTGATTCATCATATATCACATGGGTGGATTCTTCTACTACAAGGGTTCTCTTATTAAAAATTCTATAG
>NW_021522132.1:0-265 GCF_001605985.2 Dendrobium catenatum | reverse complement strand
AGTATTCATATAAAGATTTTTATAATTCTTTTTATTGAAACTGTATGTGCCATGGCTCCACGGGAAACTTGTTCTGTGCTACGCCATTCGACGTTGACAAGTATGGTGTGGGTAATCAAGATTTATGGGATTTGATGCTTTGAATGCATCAGTGCTATCTGTTCTGTGAAATGAGTGACAATTATATGATTTGTTTGCTTTAGTCAATGCATTTTGAATCAGACTTGCATGATAATGCACCTATTGTTCATCGCTTTATTGAGTT
>NW_021522131.1:0-1173 GCF_001605985.2 Dendrobium catenatum | reverse complement strand
TGTGCTAAAACATTCGACGCCTCTAGAATTGCCAAGTCATACTTTAACGAGATTGTCCGACTCCATGGGCTCCCGAAAACAATTGTGTCGGATAGGGACGTGAAATTTACGAGCTATTTCTGGAAAACTTTATGGGTTAGGATGGGTACTAAACTGCAGTTCTCCACCGCCTTGCACCCACAAACGGATGGCCAAACTGAAGTTGTTAATAGGAGCCTTGGGAACCTCCTTAGGACCTTGGTAGGTGAGAGCATTAGGGATTGGGACTCCAAACTACCCATTGCCGAGTTTGCCTACAATAATTCTGTCAACCGGACCACCGGTATGAGCACAGCTGAGATTGTTTATGGATACCAACCTAAGCAACCTATAGATTTAGTCCCCATGAGTCCTAAGATTAGAGTGTCAGAGTCTGCATCTGCATTTGCATCCCATATACAGGAATTGCATCAAGAAATTAATAAAAGAATTGCACAAAGTAATGAAAATTACAAACTAAATGCTGATCTCAAACGACACTTCAAGGAGTTCAAAGTTGGAGACTATGTCATGGTTCGGATTTGTCCACCTGGGGCCGTTAAGAAACTACATGCTAAAAGTGCGGGTCCCTTTAAAATAACTTCTAAAATAAATAGTAATGCTTATGTTTTGGACCTTCCTGAAGGTTTCAACATGAATCCCACGTTTAACATTGAGGATCTAGTAGTCTTTGATGGACCTGACTTTAACCCCAAAAATCCATTGAATCTTGAGCCTTGTGAGTCCATACCTAGTGAGATCACAGCCTTACCTCCACTCCCCAAAATTCCCACATTACCTAATATGGAGAAGATTGAAACTATACTTAGTGATGAGATCATTTCCACCAGGGACGGCGGACGCCACAGATACTTAGTTCGTTGGAGAGGAAAGCCGGAGACGGAGGACACTTGGCTAGAGCGGGATGAGATACAGAGACTGGACCCCGACATTCTGGAGCTGTACGAGAGTTCTCAGGACCCTTACTCGACAGGGTCGAGCTTTCTCCCACCCGGGGAGAATGATGAGGGCATCAGATTTCGACACGTGTACCAACGCCGGGGACGACGATCGACGGCCTTGATTCAGAGCCTTTATTTTTGATGCTTTAGTTTTTCTTTTCATGATTTTATTTCATGTTTTCCGTTTGTACCC
>NW_021522130.1:0-239 GCF_001605985.2 Dendrobium catenatum | reverse complement strand
CCCCCCCCCCCCCGACCTTCCCCATATCTTGGGTGGAGATGAGTACTGTAAAGGATAGTGAAAGAATTGTTTGAGCAGAAGAGAGTTGGGAGGTTGGGAGGAGCAGGATATTGAAGTAGATATTTGGTTTCAAGGACATAGGCTATGAGGTGTCCTAAAGCCAGATTGGGTTTCCTCTTATGGCCTCGATCGCGAATAGTTATTAAATGATCAGTGTAACAAAAAATCAAGTCAGTAGC
>NW_021522129.1:0-309 GCF_001605985.2 Dendrobium catenatum | reverse complement strand
ATACGAAAAGCCGTTACATTTTGGACGAATTGGATCGTCTGTACGAAATTACTTCGTCCAGACGAACGATAATTTTTTGTCCAGGACGAATATTTTTGTCCAGGACGAACGTATCGTTTTTCTTTAAATATGAAGGCTTTCAAACTTGACAATCACACTTTCAAACTTCTTTTCCAATCCCTTTCAACATCAAATCAACAATGGCCTCCTCTAGCAAAAGACAAAAGGTTTTGGTGAGAAAACCTAATAGGAATGCCCTAGACAACTTTCTTTCCAAGGCAAATGAGGAATCTTTTCCTCGTTTTGCAT
>NW_021522128.1:0-230 GCF_001605985.2 Dendrobium catenatum | reverse complement strand
TTGAAAAGAATTTTCCATCCACCTAATTATTAAAAATCTTAAACTAATGTTAAATCTTATTTTAAAAGAAATCTAACTTTAATAATTGCTCTAATTTATAACTATTATGTATTCTGAAGGCTTAAACCAATCATTAATTAAATTTACCTTTATATATTCAATTTAAATAATTAAACTTAATTTAATATATCATTCTAAAGTAGATTATCCAAAGGCTTAAATCACGTGTT
>NW_021522127.1:0-343 GCF_001605985.2 Dendrobium catenatum | reverse complement strand
AGAGAATCATCATCCTTTTACACAATCCCCAGTGTTGGCAAAGAACCGTCCGTCCTTTTACACAATCCTCAGTGTTGGCAGAGAACCCTTCGGCTGTTCACACTCTCCAAGTGAAGGTAGAGAACCCTTCGGCTGTTCACACTATCCAAGTGTAGGCAGAGAACCCTTCGGCTATTCACACTCTCCAAGTGTAGGCAGCGAACCCTTCGTCTATTCACGCTCTCCAAGTGTCGGCATAGAACCGAATCTCCTTGACAGATCTTCTCACAAGAATCTAGAAGGATGAAGGAAAAGAGTGAAGTAATCTCAATTTACAAGTAGAGATTCTTACCTTTGAACTCCA
>NW_021522126.1:0-1450 GCF_001605985.2 Dendrobium catenatum | reverse complement strand
CCTATTCGACTTGACTGAACGCTAGCGAGTAGATTCAAAGCTTAGAAGAATTATACTGATGATTAGAGCAAACAATCTTCAACGAGTATCCTTGAGTAAGTAGCTTCAGGTATGTATCGTTAAGTTGTTTCATCTAGTCAGCCCATTCAGCTGAGTTTACTACGACTGCAACTAGATTTGGGTGTACATGATTTGGGTATAAATTACAACCATCTTAAATCTTGTTATCTTCCTTTTTAGTAAATAGTTGAAATGTAGAATTTAGGAGATGTACACTACTTCTACTTACCGTGCCTCTTATGCTCCTTCATTTAATTATTAAATTTTGAAAATATCTGCGAAATTATTTACAAGAATTTAACCATATTAAAATCTATCATGCCAAATTGATTCCAAGATTTGACCCCTCTAGAATTTACAAAATCTTACCAAAATTATATCCTTCTTCAGCTAAACAACACCTGAGTCGGACACATAGATAAGGATAAACTGAAAAACTTGCATGACGAAGAGAAACAAAAACTCCTGCAGTAGGTGGAAATTTACCTCACACCAGCATCACCGACGATCCCAATAGCCATGCCAGCTGATAGACCAGCAAGGCCACATGCAAGGCCGGAAGATAGGTGAGCGTATCCGTCAAAAAGGTAATAAGACTTGGCCTTGGGATTAATTCCCGTGCTAATAATCACCGCAATAATCAATCCGTAAATACCGAGAACACCAGCCATGACCACGGGCACAATTGACTTCATAACAAGCTCCGGCCGCATGACCCCCATCGAGGCCACGCCTACGCCGCTCTTCGCCGTCCCGTAGGCCGCCCCCATACCTGAAACCGAAGATCCCAATCACAAAGATGGGAAAAACAATTAACATAGCAGAAGAACTGAACAAAGATGAGTAACAGATTACAGGAGAACACAAGCGCTGCTGCGGCACCGAGGAACCCGAAGAAAGGAGCAGTTTCATCGCCGCTAAATCCAACCATCTTCTCAGAAATCCCTTATCCTCGAAACCCTTTAACTTCAAAATTTGAGCTCTTCCGGTTTCTACCCCGTTTAACCCTCTACTTTTTTTGCGCGATGAAGAAGAGGAGAACAGCAGAAGAACCAAGCTGAGATTTATACGGACCAGAAGAGATAGAGAGCCAAGATCCGATATTTGGTTAATGATTTGCCAGCGGTGCTATGTTATTTTATCACATGCCGATAATTTAAAATTTTCGCGATTTAAAAAAAATCATCTAAATTTTATTATTTATTTATATATATTACCCAAATTTACATAACAAAATAAAAATATCATGTAAAAGTCTTCATTGATTTTTAGATTGTAATTATAAATTTTTTTAACTATTTTGTTAATTTTTTGTTAGATTTCAAAGAATTTTACATTGAAAAGGTAATTTTTGCAACTAAGCGACTAACATATGAGAGTTGTAATAAGT
>NW_021522125.1:0-1379 GCF_001605985.2 Dendrobium catenatum | reverse complement strand
ACTTTTACTTAACTCCCTCTATTATTGTAATTTCACCGTATTTGAATTACATTTTGGATCAAGTTTTGTAATTCATTCAGATACTAATAGATTCATTTGAGCTAGGTCAAACCCCATAATTTGTTAACTTTGTCAAAGTTCTCATGTTAAAAACCTTGGTGTTTTATCTTTTCTGTTTATGTGTTGTGTATTCGTGTAACGCTAAGACGAAAAACATACTCACACTACTGCAGCATATGGTCAAGATTTTATTTGTTCTGGCTGCTGCGAATTAGGCTTCTCTAGGGAAATTCTGATTGGTTTCTTATTTTGGAATTCGTGGTTCAATATTTTCGTAGTAAGGAAAAACTCTTATAATAGAAAAAAGAGTATAAATATCTCAACTCTCATTCATATAGCAAATAGCTATATTATTTTCAATCATTGATATAACGGAAGTGGTAACTCTGCCCTTATTTTCTTATATATCCAAACAAATAAAAAACAAAAACTTTGATGTATCATTCTTTTAAAATTTAATGAAATATTTGATATCCATACATTCATAAAAGTAGATAAATTTCATCAAATTACATAAAAATATGATTTTTGTAATTATAATTTTTTAATATTTTTATTTTTTATGTTCACTTGAATTTTGTTCACAATTCTATCAATATCCTAATAAGTGTGTCAACACGGAGTGGGAAACCTTTCCCCCCCCCCCCCCCCCCCCCTTTCATTTCATGGTCAGAAAACATCCATAAGGAGATCAATTGCCATTAAAATTTTGTTTGAGACAGCTTTCTTACTGTTTCATCAAACAGTTTTTTTAGTAAATCAAAAAATTATTTTAAGAAGCAATAGTGAAACACTCTCAAACTAAACCTAAAAGTGATAAATAAGCAAGCTACAATTCAGTAACACAGCAGGAAGCTACAATCGAGTGGCACTATCGGAAATCAACATCAATTGCAAGATTTTTAAACTGTGGTTGTAATAAAAGTATAATTTAAGCTCTCAATTGAGAATAAACTGACCGCACTAGGCTTAGCTGAGTTGGTGGGCGAGGGTTGTTGGGAACCCCCTAGCCTATATTCGATTCCTCTCTCATGCAGCACGACTCCTTAAATGATATTAAAATAATTGTATGGCACTGCACCTGCGGTGTTGATTGCTGGTAGGCCCACCAAAGAATTAGCGCCTCCTTTGAGGGTTGTTGTGAGAGCTCGTTCCTTTGATTTGTTTCTCTCTAGATTTGATTTTCCTCCCAGGATCGTCCGAGACGATATTGAGATCGTCCTGGACGATCAGTGGAGTGAAACAGCTGATTTTTCTGGAATGGGATCGTCCTGGAACGATTAGATGAGACAAAAATCCCGAGAGCAAAACCGAAATTA
>NW_021522124.1:0-306 GCF_001605985.2 Dendrobium catenatum | reverse complement strand
GTGATGAATCCACCTTAAAACAACAGCAGTAGAAATAATTGCATGGATGGTGGATCCCTTACGAGCAACCTAAAATTTGTAACTGATATAGTGATTGTGCTCACAAGTCGTGGCACCGATCATTTTACAAGTATGATGAATTCTTCTACAAATATGAATGAAGAATGCAACAAAAGGAAGATTCCTACGAGCTGCTGTAGGAAGCCTATTGTATAATGTGCCGTCTATAAGAATGATGCAAGAAAATCGTAGATAGCGACATCTATTGGTAAGGCAGGAGATTAGTTAGTGCACTATGACCCGCCT
>NW_021522123.1:0-445 GCF_001605985.2 Dendrobium catenatum | reverse complement strand
TTTCTAAGTTTTCTAGACATTTTCTTAATTATTTTCCTTAAGTGTCTCAACTGTTCAAATGGTTATGAAACCTGGTGTGGCTAACCCTGGAACTCATGCATTCATATCATAGACGTTCACAGGAAAATACTAAGTATATAGAGAGTTATGAATTTTTAAAATTTAGGGTTCAAAATGGACCCTTTACCTTGAAAATTTATATCATAGAAAATTAAAGAGCATCTGATCTTAGAAAAATTATATAATATGCCTAAGATGCCAAAGATGCCCAAGAACATTCCACCAAAATTTGGGATTAATTTGATCCATGGATTGTAAGAAAATTAGAAAAATCTAATTCCAAATAAACTAAATTTTCTTGTAATCCAGTTCTCAAAATTGATTAAAATTAATTTTAATAAATACTTCGTTAAAATATCTTTCCAACGAGCCCAAGAACATCCAA
>NW_021522122.1:0-252 GCF_001605985.2 Dendrobium catenatum | reverse complement strand
TGTAGATTTCCCATATTTATATCAAATTAGCAATATCGACCACTTTAAAATAAAAATTAAGAATGGTCGATAATCCCTACTAGCTTTATGAAATGAAACCATGTTAAATTTTTTAAAGAAAAATATTCATATTAGCCATTGAATGATAGTTTTTAAATTTTAAAATAAGATGTATTGTTTTTTTAATGATGATTTAACATTATTTTCATTGCTTAAAAGCTCCAAAAACAAGAATGAAATTTGTGTAATTAA
>NW_021522121.1:0-264 GCF_001605985.2 Dendrobium catenatum | reverse complement strand
ATTAATTTTATTTTATATTAATTATTATTTTTTACTTTTTATAATTAAATTAGTTAGTATATTTAATTTTATTTCTTAACTTAATTTTGGGTCATTATATATTTTAAATATAAAAAATTGACATTAAAAACATATTTACATGTTCATTAATTTGGTTGGGTGTTTGAAACTTTTCCGAACCCACCTGGGTTCGAATCAGTTGGCAAGCGGGCAGTTGCGCAGTTAGGCGGGCTGCTCGGCAGCTAAGCATGCAGCCCACGGGCG
>NW_021522120.1:0-200 GCF_001605985.2 Dendrobium catenatum | reverse complement strand
ATTTTTAGTTTATCTTCATTATATTAAATTATGAGTTCAAATTCATTATTGATGGTGGATATCATAGGAATCTTGTGACTGTGACAAAGCTCGTAATGATTATCGGATTATATTACACGAAGCACAATAGTTATGTACAAATATTCTTTAATAAATATTAAATATATGATTCATCAGAGCTGAATTTTTCCAAGCTTAGC
>NW_021522119.1:0-301 GCF_001605985.2 Dendrobium catenatum | reverse complement strand
CGCGTAACTTTTGATATGTTTCTGAGGTGTCGAGTGCGCACATTTTGATTATTTTCTGGAGAATTTTGACCAGATAGTTTTGACTCGGCGGTGTTTTCTTTTTACTGTAATTTCTGATGATGCCTAAATTTGCCTGGGCAGTAGAATAAAAGTCTTATAATGTTGTTGTGAACATTCTGTGATAATTTGATAATTTTTATTTTTAGGAAATTTTGTGTAAATTCTGTATACTGCCATTATTCGTACAATTTTTGAATTTGTCAAGATTTGTTCTGAATTGAATTAATTATTCGTATGCTAT
>NW_021522118.1:0-660 GCF_001605985.2 Dendrobium catenatum | reverse complement strand
ATAGAAGATCTCAAAATAAGCTCATTAATACAAGTTGCTGACTTTATCATCTAGGATGATACTATTATCGTCCTGTACGATTAGTGCAAAATAAGCCCAATCTGTTGAGACAATTTGAGACTATTATAAGAAATTTGTTCATATCGTCCAGGACGATATATATATCATCCTGGATGATCAGTATAAATTGTGGAATATCATCCTAAACATCCCTCTGAAAAGAGCTGTCCGATGTCCAATCGTCCAGCGTATCGGCCCGGACGATCCTGCGATCGTCCACGATGATTTGATCATTTAATCAAGTCATAATTACTTTCCTTAAATGCCAGATTAATTTAGGAAAAATTGTCCTGGAGCGTTCTAGATGATATTTTATAGTCATGGACGATCTACTGGATGATGTCCAAAAATAAGTAATTCCTAAATAGATCTGGCGGAAGATTCTTTATATTTTGAGCCCATCATCATGGCCGATACAAAATCGTCCAGGATGATGTTTTTTTGTATAATGACGGCTGCTTTAATGAGGATTCCCTAATTAGGGTTTCTTCTTTTGAATCGATCATCCAGGATGACATAAATATCGTCCCAGACGATGTTACCAAAACAGTAAACTTTAGGGAAAAGTCAGAGAATCTTCCAAGTTACAAAGCATCAGGA
>NW_021522117.1:0-219 GCF_001605985.2 Dendrobium catenatum | reverse complement strand
AACTCATAGTCATGTAACAAGATATTGAGTCTTGATTTCTTAACCTCATTAGTCCCTTCATAAGTAATACAAAGTCTATCCCATATATCCTTTCCACTTTTGTAAGTGAAAACCCGCATATAGTCTTCAGATTTTAAAGTACAAAAGAAGCTGTTTAAATATTTGGCATTTAATTGTGCTAGGTCACGTTCTTCTATAGTCCAATCTGCAAAAGGTGTT
>NW_021522116.1:0-255 GCF_001605985.2 Dendrobium catenatum | reverse complement strand
TGAGCCACATGCTGCCTCGGGTTCCCAAACCCGTCAACAACTCTGAACCTAGGAGGGATAAAACCAGGGGGTAAGGCTCCTGCTCGTACTCTACTGGGTAAAGATGCCCCCTGCTGACTGACTCTCCAGTCTTCCTGGAGAAAATGGCCTGCTCGACCTTCTGGGCAATCAAATCCTGGATCTGACATGTTGACATCTGAGCTGGCTGACTCTGAACCGAAGTGGTGTAAGGAAGTACCGTGGGTGGTGCTGGGA
>NW_021522115.1:0-343 GCF_001605985.2 Dendrobium catenatum | reverse complement strand
CCGTGGACGGGCAGAGCTGGTGGCCACATTTGGTGGGTAGATGGTCGTAGTTCTCCTCTCCGGTACGGAACTGTTCAGGTGGTTGGTTCTGGACAGCTATTCTTTGATGGTACTTCTTCGTTTTCCTTGCTTTAATTGTTTTTCTACCTTCAAGGAGAGGTTAATCACATCGGCCAAGGTCCGGTATGGCTGGTGGACAATGTTTGATATGGACAAGTTGAGTCCTCACAAGAATCTCGCAATGTTGTTTTCTTCCGGATCTTCCAGTTGGCATTTGAGACTCAATTGTTCAAATTCAATAGCGTAGTACCCTTCTACCGAAAGTTCGTGTTGTTGCAAATTA
>NW_021522114.1:0-306 GCF_001605985.2 Dendrobium catenatum | reverse complement strand
TGCTGAACTTGTGGTGCTACGGTGCTGGTTTAATTTTTCTATTTGCCTTATACTTTTCTTACCAAAACACAAAGTTTATAAGCACAAAATAATAAAATCATAAGAAATTAACATAAAAATTTTATCATATCACATGGTATTCTCTTGATCACCATTGCTTTACTATGATAAATTATGCCTCTATCGCATATTGGCTATAATCTTCTAGCCTCTATAGTTCTCCAACTAGCATCACCTAACAATAGTCCTTTTTACCTTTCTAACTTGGCGACTATAGTCCTCCTATCCTTCGTCACCCATTGACTA
>NW_021522113.1:0-225 GCF_001605985.2 Dendrobium catenatum | reverse complement strand
GTTTTGAGTTCTTCAGATTAGTTCATAGAGATTGCGACAAGTGGATAGGCTTCCTGTTATTCATTAAATTCAAATAGGGAAATTTTTCTTTATCTGCGACGATCGGTTGATGGGCAGACTATTGCGGGATGATTCAGCCCTCTTGACGGTACAGAGGGTAATTCTTTCCTAAGAAGAGGGAAGAAAAAAGAGAACTTTGATGGTGGGGTTTGAAATTCATGTTTC
>NW_021522112.1:0-264 GCF_001605985.2 Dendrobium catenatum | reverse complement strand
AGAATACTTGGAAGAAAGTCTGAAAAGTAATTCCAAAACTAGATCCTGGGATTCGCCCTTCGCAGCTCAACACGACAGGATCCGTCCTGGTCGGGTTGTGTTGTGATAAAAATTATTATTTTGGATTTTATATTCAACTCCAGTTTATTTTTCATTATGGTTGAGTTAAAAATTTAAGTTTAGAGATTTAATATTTCTATTAGATCCAAGAGCATCACAAAAACATTTCTACTTCATTCTCTAAATAATAAAATCTCTAGAAAC
>NW_021522111.1:0-305 GCF_001605985.2 Dendrobium catenatum | reverse complement strand
TATATATATATATAAAAGAAAATTATCAAATCCCTTATCCTTTGTTCTAGAGTCGTCTATTCATCTCGTCCATCTCCTCATGCAATAAACAAAAAGATAATAATAAATAATAATAAAGTTGTCAGCTTCTGATCGTACACCTAACCAACTAATATTAGCATTGCCCGACTAGCCCCTCACCCTAGCCACCTAAATAACTTAGGCCAACTAAGTCGTCATTAGCTCAAAGCCGTCGTCGACAACCGACCTAATCTCCATGTTCATGAATCCCATCTCCTTAGGCCTTCATGCACCTCATAATCAAT
>NW_021522110.1:0-622 GCF_001605985.2 Dendrobium catenatum | reverse complement strand
GATCGTCGCCGAAGTTCTTCCCAACTTTCGTCCCTTCATCGACCACCGCCGGAGTTCTTCCCGACTTCCGACAGTTCGTCGTCCACCATCGAAGTTCTTCCTGACTTTTGCCCGTTCGTTGACTACCACCAAACTTCCGCTGTTTCGTCAACCTCAGTTGGAGTTTCTTCCTGACAACTACCAGCCTTATGCCCAATTCTCTTATATATTGTAATATCATCATTTATAAACAAAGGGGCGAATCAAGCTTTGTAATTATTTCAAACTTAGTGGAATTTTCTCATCTGAGTCAGTCCCCGTGTTTTTTCCCTTTCCGAGTTTTCCACGTAAAAAGCTTCTGGTATGTTTTTCTCTCTCAAATATCTATTCGTGTGCCGGATATACATACATTGTTAAGCACTATATTCTCTTACTCTACTCTCGCGTATATTCTCGTCCGCAACATGTATATTTGATTTTCTATATATTTGACTATACATAAATTCAGCCTAATACTTTTTATTTTTCTTAATCCTAAATTAATATCAAAGCACAAACTTAATTTAAAATATCATAGGGATGACCAACCTTCAAAATGTTTTAAGTAGGCCGATAGATATCTATCTCGACACCCCCAATCAGC
>NW_021522109.1:0-328 GCF_001605985.2 Dendrobium catenatum | reverse complement strand
TCATTGAGGGTTAAACGAGCCAGGCTTGATAAGCGAGATACTCGACTCGACTCGACTCGTTTACACCCCAAGATGGGGAGAAATTATTGTGTGCGGAATCCGAATGCATTCGGATTCCAATCATAACTTGCCACGTTAGCGGATGCATTTTTGGGGCCCAGTGTATTCAATATCGTGACGCATGGTGATTGGAATGCGAATGCATTCGGATTCCGCACACAACAATTTCTCCTAGATGGGACCATCTCCATTATTTTTCTTTGGAAGGAAATCAATTTTGGAAATAGGTCGGGACCGATCTTTCAAAACAATTGTATGGCATCTCCTC
>NW_021522108.1:0-438 GCF_001605985.2 Dendrobium catenatum | reverse complement strand
CATGATTGACCGGTCACATACATATCTCCTATTGAACCTATGGAACATCTATTCTATAGATGATAGAACATATGCCTGGCCTTTGCTTTATAGCAAAGATTTTCTTGAAAAGAGAACTAGAGCCTCGGGCAATGGAAAGTCTTCACTGGGGGGAAGGTCAAGCAATTCGCAAACGAGTATGAGATCACCATTCAGAACTCGATCCGGGAATATCAATAGAAAAGGTCTTCGCTCAAAGGCAATAGTTTGATTCTTCAATAAGAAAAGGCGCGAAGCGAATTCGATTCTTTTCTTTTTGAGTTTGAGTGAACACCCGGTAGCCAATCGATCAGGACTAGGAGCTGCACCAAGACTCAATTCGCGCCATCGAGCGGTTCGTCATTGAAGAAAAAAAAAAGAAGATCCCGGAGTTTCTGTCTAGGTTTAGGAGCGACTGTC
>NW_021522107.1:0-218 GCF_001605985.2 Dendrobium catenatum | reverse complement strand
AATGACACCAAAGTTCTCAATTGAAAAATCTAGAAAACAATGGAGTTTGATCCAAGTGAATTGATTCCACTAATATTTGTCATTTGTTATAAATGATGTCCTTCTTTGTGATTGAGCAAAGTGATATAATATAGCATATAGAAACTATATAGGATAAATTTCGTGGTGGAGATTGGAAGATCCCTATGATATGGGACTATGAGAGATATCTTCAAGGC
>NW_021522106.1:0-236 GCF_001605985.2 Dendrobium catenatum | reverse complement strand
TGCAAACGGCGGATGGTGAGGCTGGATCGACAAAGCCTGGAGGTTGGCGCATAAATATGTTGTCAGGTAGTTCGCCGTGGAGGAAGGCATTCGAGACGTCAAGTTGAAAGATTTGCCAGTTCCGATTGAGAGCAAGAGTGAGTAGAACCCGTATTGTAGTCATTTTGGCGACCGGGCTGAATGTCTTAGTGAAGTGGATGCCAAATTGCTGATCATAGCCTTGTGCGCCTAGACGG
>NW_021522105.1:0-240 GCF_001605985.2 Dendrobium catenatum | reverse complement strand
GGTGAAACTGGGAGACGATTCCGAGTCCTCAGGCGAACCTCCAGACGCGACAATGGCTGAGTCTAAAGAGAATGCTTCATCAAATAAGTCTGAATCAGATGAGGTGGCCCAAGTACAGTTGAGAAGTGGCAAGGTACTGCCGCCTTCACCAAAGAAAGGAATCCCTAATAAAGATAAGGGAAAAGAGATAGTTATCAATGAAAATATTATCCCCGAAGATCCCAAGAAAAATAATACTTT
>NW_021522104.1:0-326 GCF_001605985.2 Dendrobium catenatum | reverse complement strand
ATGAGATGAATATAACCAAGATTGTTTCTAAGGTTGGCGTCCCGTTGCTCCTTGATGATAATATGTTCAAGTGGGGAAGATGGTAATTTGTAAGAGTTTGTGTGAGAATTAATCTAGATGTTAAATTGCCAGGAGGTATTTGGGTGGATGGCTTATGTGGAAGATTTTTTTTTCAAAAAATAGAGTATGAGAAAATTTCTTCTTTTTGTTTTAAATATGGAAGGACTTGACATAAGGTTATCTTATGTCCTGATAGAGATGTGGATATTAAAAATAATAAAATCCATAATAAAAATGCCCCTATTAATCTTCAGATGAAGTTAATA
>NW_021522103.1:0-1029 GCF_001605985.2 Dendrobium catenatum | reverse complement strand
AACCATAGACACACTAGTGATGAAGAGTATATACCTCCATGTCAGACCTATCATCCTAATGATAAAACTATAATTTTGATGATTACAAACATTGTTGATTGTGTTAATTATGTAAAACAAATTTATGAATGTAGTTTTTATTTTATTTAAACTAATATTTTAATTAAATTAGAAAAATAGTATCAAATGATGTTAAATGCCTTGGATGGCAATCAT
Source organism: Dendrobium catenatum (assembly GCF_001605985.2). Lineage (NCBI taxonomy): Eukaryota > Viridiplantae > Streptophyta > Magnoliopsida > Asparagales > Orchidaceae > Dendrobium > Dendrobium catenatum. Next base: position 813 of record NW_021522103.1, on the reverse strand, counting down.
TAAAAAAAATTAATCCATGATTAAGAATAAGAATCAAAAAAGAAGGCTGTGGGAGAAATATAAATTATTATTTTTTAAAAATTTCTTTTAGTATACTTATTTTTATGCCCAACATATGATCAACTAAAAAATCAAGAAAACACATAAGTATAAAAAAATTGAAATTAAAGATTAAAATATCAAACTTTATGAATCAATATTTACTAATATAAAATACATAGCATAACTGAATTTTTAAAAAAATTAACTAAAATATTTTGATAGAAGTTAATCATACCAAATGATTAGTTATTTATAAATTTGACCCACCTTTCATCTAATATTTTCATAAATAGATATGTTTAAGTTTGAATAGATTATATTGTATATTTCATATTGTACTATACAATCTTATATGATATTTACCTATTTATTATCTCAGAATCCATGGCTATAATTCAAATTTTAATTAGAAATGTTTTGTATATTATGAAAATGATCATACATGTAATAAAAACATAGAACACACTCATATGAGTTTTAGTCATAAAGATCAAATCACTGAAGGATGAACTAATCAACCTATACCATACATATTATACAGTCTGATAAACAGAGAATACACTTTAGGGATTCAGGATGGATGAACTAATCATACTATTTACTCTATAGATTAGGCTATAAAAACAACCCCACAATTCTAATAAACAACCTTTTGGGGTTTCTTTTGAAGCCACCTTAAAAATAATTAACCTTTAAGAATTTATTAGGAGTTCCGTAGATTCAAAAAATCCTTTTGGGATTTATGACAGCATCTTAGGGTTCTAAAGGCTT
>NW_021522102.1:0-485 GCF_001605985.2 Dendrobium catenatum | reverse complement strand
TTGGTCGCAAATCCATTTTGCCACTTTTGTGAAATTTGCTTAGATTGTGGTAGGTGGCATTTATTTTCTTTCTATTTTCAATTGATTGCGAGCATTCAATTTCTTATAATATAATTTTATTGCATTTTATCTTGATTTAGTGAACTTGTATTATACAACATTTTATATGTTACATTACAAATTATAATGGACATTTTAACTGCTTGATTTTATAATTTAAAATGAAAGTTATTTTATTTTGTATGATTTACAAAAAATGAAACTTTCAATATTTTTTATATAAGCATATTAGTAATACAAGCATTTTTTAATGAAGATAAGCATGTGCTTGAGTAATATATAGTTGATATTGCTGGTATAATACTTCAATATTAGTATGTGTTAGGATATGTAAAGGCTAGTTTTACTAATATTGGTTGGAGATTAATTGACCTATACAAGATGATATGTGACTAACTTTTCTTTAAATATTGGGGTTTAATATT
>NW_021522101.1:0-1108 GCF_001605985.2 Dendrobium catenatum | reverse complement strand
CAGGCTAGGGAACGAGCGATATTTATGTGAGAAATTCAAGATAAAATTTATTATTTATTCATTAAAATTATAGTTTAGAAAAAAATGGAATATTAATATTTTAATATCTATATACATAGGGAGATGATAAAAATTTATAATTGAGAAAATTAGATTAAAATGATTAGTATTATTGAATAAGTTGTCATTTAATTGTATAAATCAACTATGATAATATGAAAATTTTATTTTAAAATTTATGAGCATGTCATTTGAAATTAAAATTTAAAACAATAATGAGAATATGAAAAAAAAAAAAAATTTGATGTGTATCAACATAAACACATCCAATGATCATTTCAATCTCCCCTCTACATTATAATGCATTTTGATCATGCATGAATACCTTAATCACATCTTAACTTGAATCTTTATTCATAGTTTGGTCATGCTCTTGTTATCAAGCTTCATCCTTATTGAACCATGCTTTGTTGGCTAAGTCCCTATCTAATATGGTCTGTGAGAAGATTAAATTATAGATTTAAAATTGTATATTTATGAGGTGAAAGATTTTGTGTAATGTAAGCTATATAAGTGATTTCCAACTTTTAAACCTTTTAAGGATTTAAGTAGTCCTGACTTTACTAGAATTACAATCTTTTTTAAAAATAATGCTAGATAAACCTACCTAATCATTTTAACATCATGATGTGAAAGATTTTTGTGCAATGTAAGATATGCCAGTGACTTCCAACTTTTAAACCTTTTAAAGATTTAAGTAGTACTGATTTACTAGAATTATAATATTGTTTAGAAATATTGCTAGATAAACTTACCTAATCATTTTAACATCATGATGTGAAAGTTTTTTTGTGCAATGTAAGATATGTCAGTGACTTCCAACTTTTAAACCTTTTAAGGATTTAAGTAGTCCTGATTTTACTAGAATTACAATCTTGTTTAGAAATATTGCTAGATAAACTTACCTAATCATTTTAACATCATGATGTTAAAGATTTTTGTGCAATGTAAGATATACAAGTGACTTCCAACTTTTAACCCTTTCAAGGATTTAAGTAGTCCTGATTTTACTAGAATTACCATCTTGTTTATAAATACTGCTAGATAA
>NW_021522100.1:0-543 GCF_001605985.2 Dendrobium catenatum | reverse complement strand
GTGACGCCGAAGATGATCATGTAGGGATTGCTTGAGATATGGCATGGGCTTCTGTGCCCTTTCTCATGGAAGCAATTTGATCTCCGAATTGCCCTGTTTAAGGATACTTAAAAATTAGCTTGTATGGTAAAAAGGTGATTTTGACAATTTGAAGAGCGGCCACTCACATCATACTAATGGAGGCAGCAATTGTGTATCCAATGGCTACTCCAAAGAGATTCAGATACTGAATAAGCCCGCAGAGTTTCACTTTCATTCCGCCTGAGAAATAATTATAAGGGTAATCAGATCAAAGCTGAGAGCTTTTGAATTATTAAAGGTTAGTTAAGACTTAAGAGGGAACGAACCGAGATAGGAATGGACGGCGGCGCTGTAAGTGTAATTACGCTTGCCGGTGATGGGATCGCCGGTTCTGTAACAGTCCGCAAGGAGAGAAGAAGTGTAGAAGGTGACGAAGGAGAAGATAATCATTACAATTGGACCGGCGATCCAACCCAGCTGTGCGACAGCCCAAGCCAGCGATAGCACGCCGGAGCCGATGAC
>NW_021522099.1:0-273 GCF_001605985.2 Dendrobium catenatum | reverse complement strand
ATCCTGCGATCGTCCAGGATGATATGATCATATCAATTATCCTTAATTACTCCCTTAATTTCCTGATCAATTAAGGCATAATTTATGAATATCATCCTGGCGGATCAATGATCGTCCTGGCCGATAATTTAAAAATACTGTATACCTTAATTGTCTATGACTGAAACTTCTTTATGTTTTGAACTTATCGTCCTGGTCAATACACGTATCATCCAGGACGATCTGTTAATGACGGATGCCTTAATTAAGAATCTATATTTAGACTTTCTATTT
>NW_021522098.1:0-205 GCF_001605985.2 Dendrobium catenatum | reverse complement strand
AACATTACTTTACTAACCTATCATCTTTAATAAATCATAATAAATTCAAAATAAATCTAAAATACAAACTAAATTTTATTCAATCATTAATTCAATATACCTTCAGTGGAACATAAAACCCCACGAGAAGCTTTGAAAATAGAAATTCATTCAAAATAAAATGGAATTTATTAAATAAATAAATAAAATAATAAATAATATACAT
>NW_021522097.1:0-540 GCF_001605985.2 Dendrobium catenatum | reverse complement strand
GAGTCTAAAATGTTAATTGCATTATTTCTAGGCATAATCCACCCTACATAAGTTAAGGGGCCAATTAGGAAATGTCTTAGATGTCGGCCCCAATTCATTAAAACTTAAGCAACGTCCCTATCTATCTTTCATAAGAGACTTGAAACATGGTTTTAAAGCGCCTAGGTGGTTAGCTGGCTCCCCAATCCAGGCCGGGATAAGTCCAGATGTGCACTTCATTAGTTAGGATTGGGTCACTATTTTTATAGTACCCAAATTAGATTTAGGTTCTGAGGCAGATTCTTTTTAGATCTTAAGTCCTCACCCTCTGGGAATATAATCCCAAATTTCTAATAAAATGTCAACTCAAACATAAAATCTTCTCCTAAAATGTAAAGCCCAACATAGGATAGACTGAGGTTGTTTCTGGGCTTCTCAGAATCTAACACCTCCTACTTTTCTTCCTTTGACTCGCTAATAAATGTTCAAAATTGAACTTTCACCTTGAAAAATTTCTACTTCTATTCCTTGTCTTTTACTTTGTAGTCAAAGGGTATGAAA
>NW_021522096.1:0-204 GCF_001605985.2 Dendrobium catenatum | reverse complement strand
TACAGTTTTTTGTCCTTTCTCGTTAAAGCCATGCACCCTAAGTTTATCTGAACCTAGATGTTGAATATATAGGGATAAGGACCTTAGTGTGCGCAAGCTCATGAGGTTTATTGAAGACCCAGGATCAATCAGGATTCGCCTTATTATGATACCATCACTTTCTGCCTTGACATATAAAGGGCGATTATGTTCTGTAGTCCCCAA
>NW_021522095.1:0-10152 GCF_001605985.2 Dendrobium catenatum | reverse complement strand
CAGTTGGTTCAGATGCAGTTTTATAGTTTAGTACTTTGGTAGCCTAAATGATGGGTGAGGCACAGAGCAAGGTTTTTATTATTAGATCTGAAGAGGTAGACTAACATCAATAGATGTTTCTGAGATTGAAGCCTCCGAGATTTGAGGGTACTAATGTTGAGCCCAGAGCAGCAGAGGACTGGTTGAGGAGGCTGGAAAAGATATTTGATGATATGCAGTGTCCTCCTTAGAGAAATGTATCGTTAGCATGCTTTCTATTGGATGGAGAGGCAAAGCCCTGGTGGATGGGACAACAAAAGGAGAAATTTTAAGGGAGATTGAACTTTCTGATTACTTAGGAGGAGTTCTCTGATGTGTTTAGAGCTTAGTTTGTACCACCTTCTACACTACAATAAATATAGGAGACTTCTCTGAGGTTGGTTCAGAGGAGAAAAATAATTATGTAGTACGAGGCAGAATTCACTTGTTTGGCTAGATATATTCCACAGTTTGTTAGCACTCCTAAAGAGAAGTGATATAGGTTACTGAGATAACTTCGGGATAGTCTAAGACATCCTATTGTGCCATTTCACATTTTTTATTTCTCTGAGCTTATGGAGAGAGCTCGTTTGATAAGAATGACCTGATGGCTACTCATCAGAGGTGGATTGCTAGTAGGAAGATGTTCAGTGGTGAGACTTCTAGTAGTGGCTTTTCGAGAAAGAAGAGCATATTCACACCTAGGGATTCTAGGAGAAGTGGACAGTCAGTATCTGCAGCAGTCTTTGGTAATGGCAGCGTAGCCAGTTTTGGTTATGTTAGTGGGGCACTTGTGTGTCAGAGTTATGGTCGACGTCATTCTAGTCAGTGAAAGGATGACTAGACAGTGTTTTATATGCGGTCAAACAGGACATCGGGTAGTAGTGTGTCCACAAGTAGGATTAGACCAATGTTCTATGCCCATATAAGAGATCTTTGTTAGACCGGTAGGAATACTTAGGGTAGTTCCTCTCTGTACTTTTTTTGAGGGATCATCTAGTAGAGTTGGTGATATAAGTTTAGCAGCAAAGAGACCATTTGACAATAGTTAGAGAGAGCATAGTAGTTATGTTCCACTAATTCAGCCACTTATATACAGTCAGACTCAACAGGAGGCCTAGGATGCTCTAAATGTTGTGGTACGGTTTATATTTTTGAGTATTAATGTTGTGTTTTATTCGATTATGGAGCTAGTCATTCATTTATTTTTTAGCATTACTTCGATTCACTACACTTGGCCTCAGTTGCACTGTCTGTTTCTCTTTTTGTTATTTTGCTGCTTGGAGATAATATGATAGTCATTAGATTTTATTTATATGATATTAAGATTTCTGATAAGAAGTGAAAATCCAATTTGCTTTTATTACCCATTTTCTCATATAATATTATTCTAGGTATGAATTGGCTGAGTCAGTATGAGGCTCAGATTGATTGGTTAAAGAAGCTAATTACATTATTTATGGGTAGTGGAAGTTGTATATTCTAGGGAGTTAGAGGTGTTTTATCCTGCTTGATCTCTATGTTAGAAGCAAATAGATTATAGAAGAAGGATTGTATGATATTTTTGGTATCACTTCAGGATATAAGTATATATGTTGGTTCTCTTTTTGAAATCCCAATAGTATAAGATTTTTCAGATTTATTTTCTGAGGAGTTAGTCAGTTTACCTCTGGATAAAGACATAGAGTTCTGTATAGACATATTTCTGGGTACGACCCCAATATCTAAAGCTTCGTATAGGATGACACCAAAGGAGTATCAAAAGTTAAGGGTTTAGCTTTAAGAGTTGGTTGAAAGAGGATTTATTTGTCCTAGTATTTCTCTATGGGAAGCACCTATTCTATTTTTGAAGAGAAAGGATAATATAATGCGTATGTGTATTGATTATAGAGAGTTAAACAAAGTCACTATCAAGAATAAGTATCCACTATTATGGATTGATGATCCATTTGATCAGCTTGCTAGATCTTCTATATTTTCAAAGATTGATATGGGATCAGGTTACTATCAGGTGAAGGTGAGAGATGATGATGTGATGAATATAACATTCAGTACTCAATATAGACACTAAAAGTTTTTTATTATGCCATTTGGGGTAATTAATATATCAGCTGTATTTATGGATCTGATGAATATAGTATTTAAAGATTATCTGAATCAATTTATGATTCTTTTCATAGATGACATTTTGGTATATTCTGCTTCTAAGGAAGATCATGCCAGACATTTGAGAAGTGTATTGGAGACTTTGAGGCAGCACCAGTTATATGCAAAATTCTCTAAATGTGAGTTCTGGCTGAGTATTTCTTTTCTGTGATATGTGGTGAGTGGTGATGATATCTCTATTGATCATCAGAAAGTTCAAGTAGTCACAGATTAGCCGAGGCTTACTACGATATTTCAGATACATAGTTTCTTGGGTATGGTTTGATATTATAGGAAGTTTGTGAATAAGTTTTCTCAAAAATCAGCACCTCTGATGAGACTGACTCATAAGTTAGTAGCTTTTGTATGGACACCGAGTGTGAGGCTAATTTTTAGATATTGAAGGATTATTTAACTTCTACTCAAGTGTTGGCTCTTCCCTTTAGTACAAAAGGATTTTTGGTATCCAGTGATGCTTCACTGAGAGGTTTGGGGTGTGTTTTGATGTAGCATGGTCGAGTGATAGCTTATGCTTCTAAGCCACATGAAAGGAATTATACGTCGCATGATCTAGAGTTGGTTGCTATTATATTTTCTTTGAAGATTTGGTGTCATTATTTGTACGGTGTTATGTGTGAGATTTTTATAGATCATCATAATCTAAAGTAATATTCATTCAGAAGGATCTGATGTTTAGGCAAAGGAGGTGACTTGAGTTGATTAAGGACTATGATCTGACTATTCAGTATCAGTCTAGTAAGGCTAATGTAGTGGCAGACGCTCTGAGCAAAAAGTTTTTTGGATTATCATGTATGCAACTCATTTCTGATGAGTATTTGATACGGGATATGGAAAGATTACAGTTGGAGGTAATTTCTCATTTTAGTTGCGATTCTGGTATAATAACTCAAATGATCATTCAGCCCTCTTTAGAAGAAAAGATTCATGAAGCTCAAAATTTAGATGCAAAATATTCTAAGTTGATTGATCATACCAGATCTGATAAGAAATATGAACTATGAGTTTTTTATTCTGGTGACATTTTCTGTAAGGATAGACTTTGGGTTCTTATTTTTGGAGATCTGAGACAGGAGATTCTACATGAGGCTCATTATTCAAGCTATACTATTCACCTAGGAAGTAACAAGATGTACGAAGATCTGAAGGGTATATTTTGGTGGCATATATTGAAGAAGAACATAATAGAGTTTGTTTCAAAATATGAGGTTTGTTAACTAATGAAGGTAGAGTATTAGCGACTAGGAGGTCTTCTACAGTCGTTATCTATTTAAGAGTGGAAATGGGAAGATGTAACAACAGATTTTTCTATGGGTTTCCCAAGATTGAGGCAGGGGCATAATGCTATTTAGATTGTTGTTGATCGACTGATAAAATATATCCATTTTCTTCCAATTAGACAGACATATTTGGTGGATAAGTTCGTACAGATCTATGTTAAAGATATTATCAGATTGCATGATGTGTTAAAAGTAATTGTATCTGATCGGGATGACAGGTTTACCTCCAAATTATAGAGAGGTATTCAGTAGGGATTGGGTATGAAGTTGCACTTCAGTATGACTTTTCATCCGCAGATGGATAGACAGTCCGAAAGGACTATTTAGGAATTGGATGATCTTTTGAGATTGTGTGTTTTGGATTTTGGGGACAGTTGGGAGGATCATATCCCGTTGATAGAGTTTGCATATAATAATAGTTACCAGTCCATCATAGGCATGACTTCTTATGAAGCTCTATATGACAAAACATGTAGGATTCCTTTGACTTTGACAGAGGTGGGAGATAGACAGGTGATAGGTTTAGCCTTTGTGAATGATATAACTTCAAATATCAATTTGATTAGAGAAAGATTAAAATTTGTACAAGATAGACATAAGAAGTATTACAATTAGAAGTATAGATTGGTTGAGTTTCAGATTGGTGACTTAGTTTATATCAAAGTCAACCCTATGAAAGGTGTCAGTAAATTTGGAAAAATTAGTAAACTCAGTCCAAGGTATATTGGACCTTTTGAGATCATTGAGAGGATTGGTAGTTCCACTTACATATTATTGTTACCCGATCATATGTCCGATATACACAATATGTTTCATGTATCATCTTTGAGAAAGTCGGTGTCTGATTCTGGGAAGAGATTATATGCTGATGATGTTGAGGTTCATCAAAATCTGCAGTATAGAGAAGAACCCGAAAATATTTTGGCATATGATGTGAAAAAATTGAGAAGCAAACATATTCATATAGTTAAGATGCAGTGGAAGCATAGGACCGCCAAAGATGCTACTTGAGAGAAGGACAGATATAAGGCAGCTGTATCTAAATTTATTCTAACTCATTCTACTTTGGGAATATCGATGACGACATTTTTCTTAAGGTGGGTAGATTGTGAAACCTTTTAAATTTTTAAGATTTTTGTTGGTTGACCTAGAGAAGTCCAAATGACAAGACATCTTCGTTAGAATATTTATAATATTGTGTTTTAGATTTCCTAATTTTTTCATAATTTTTGGACATTCTCAAATTTTTTTAAGAAATCGACACCTGTCGATACAAGTGGTGTTTTTGGGATTATTAGGTGTCCGTTTTACAAATTGATTTCATCAGAATATTTTAAATAATTTTTTAATTTATGATTTTTTTTGAACACTGCCGTTGCCAGGTCCCAAGTCCTGGATGAGAAAAGTGGAGGGTTGCGTTAGGTAGTCGACAGCCAGCGTAAAACTTGTCGAACAAAAATGACATGAATCCTTTAAGAAATTGTGTTAATGCTAGGGCGTCCCCTGGAAGCGACGCGCTGTATGGCCTGAATACAGTGACAAGTGTGCAAGGGCCGCTGCACCGGCGCCCGGGTGCAGTGTTAAATAGGCAAGGGTTCCCGCATCAAGGACGGATGTGGGCAAAGAAGCTAGTCCATGATACTAAAATTAGGATAGGAACTTGGAATATAGGTTCCCTTACAGGTAAATTAATGGAGTTAATAGATATTATGATTCATAGGAAATTAAATATTTTATGCATTCAGGATACTAAGTGGGTTGGAGAGAAGGCCAAGGAAATCGATAGTTTAGGATTTAAACTTTGGTATTCGGGTAGGAGTCGTACTAGAAATGGTGTAGGTGTCATTATAGATAAGAGTTTAAAGGATAATGTTATAAAAATTAATAGGATTGGTGATAGAATTATAGCTTTAAAGATTGTTGTTGAGGATAAGATTGTTAATATTATAAGTGCTTATGCTCCTCAGATAGGTTTGGATATAAGTTCTAAATTAAATCATGTAGCCGACCCCACGTAGTGGGATAAAGGCTTGATGTTGTTGTTGTTGTATGATTTTTTTTTGTAATTTTTGGAATCCCTAAAAGAATTTTTTTGAATTTTCTATTGAAAATTAATAATAATTATTATTATTATATATTATTTATTTAATAATAAAAAATTAGAAAATATCTAAGAGCATTATAAAGTTTTATAAATTCCATTTCATCCAAACGTTTAACAGAGAAAGGATAAAGGAAAACTTAAGAGAACGTGAGGAGAGAGAATACCAAAACCTAGTTTTGGGCGACTTCGGACTATTTTTGTCCATCGACGCAGTTGGGAAAGTTGTTCGTCTCGAGTTAAGGCACATAATGCCCATCTCAACTTTAAAAAATGTGTAAGTTTTAGAAAATATTTTGATTAAAATTTTATATCCGTTAGCAAAAAATGGCGATAACTTTGCACCGGTAGAACTTTCACCCCGCAACTTTTTATATGTTGTAGAGATTATGATTATGCACATTTTGAATATTTTCTTAAAATTTTTCACAGGGGTTTAGAAATTTGCGGGGTTTTTATTGAATAAAAAATTATCGGGATGTTGAAAAATAGTATTGTAGTACAATAAAAGTCTTAAAATAATGTTTTTCACAATCTCAGGTAATTTGGTAATTTTCTAAAAATGTGTATTTTTGCCTCGTTGGATTTTCTGTTATCCACCGTTATACAATATTGTGACCTTTTGATATATGCTCAATTACTCTTTAATTGTTATAATGTGATGATATATGTGCATATGTGATTAAATTATATCTGTTTCGAGTCATAAGGGGTAAGAATCCTTTGAGCTTTTGTGTGTTAGGGAATTTATGGGAGTTATAAGGGGCCAAAATCCTTTGCGATTCCGTCTAACACTAGATATCTGATATATTCGGTGCTGTAAACACAAATAAAAAGGGAGTCATAAGGGGTCAGAATCCTTTAAGATTCTGCTGGGTCCGAAAATGTGATATGAACAACTCTATGATATGAATTCCAATTTATTCATTTGTTATGTACTGTTATTTGAATGAGAGAATAATTGTTATGCATTTATTACATTTTCCAGTTTTGTGATTCTCAATTCAGTGATTTATTTAAACTGTAATGAACTGCTATTAAATTTTTAGTAAAATATTTGAAATAAAAGAATATTTGAAAATTTAGAATGGTTTATATAGCTTGCTGGTTGTAGGTCACTGTGGGTTTACTTCTGATTTTTCAGGATCTCGTAAGGAGAAAAGGTTTGGACTAGCAGTTCAGGACCAGACCTGATGTCATAGGTATTTTGCTATTTTGATTTTTGTATATTCATGGCTAGTTAAATTTTTAATTCTGTAGCTCTTGTCTGTAGTTATGTACTGTATTGTATATATTTATTTTAATAAATGAAAGAAACTTTATGGATGAGTTTTTCAGTATTTGGATATTTTAGCAGCTTTGTAGTTTATCATTTATTTCAATGAATATTGGCAGAAAATCTTAAAATAATTCCAAAACTAGATCTTGGGATTTGCTTGTCACAACTTAACATGATAGGACTTGTCCTGATCGGGTTGGGTTGTGACATTGAGTTGGTCTTCAATGGCGGCCCATGGTTTGTCAATGGCTAGCTATTCATCTTCAAAAAGGGGTCTCCAGGATTCAAGTCCATAAAGGAAAATTTTAAGGATAATCCTATATGGGTTAAACTTTCTAATCTTCCTTTTGATCATTGTAATGAGAATAGTATTTCAAAATCACAAGAAAAATTGAGGAGCCCTTAACCTTCCCTCTGGCTCCTCAATCCCAAACAATATACACCCCCCTCTCCCCCGAATAGGTGTAAAAGCTCAATCAATGTTGCAAAGCTTTCTAGTCAGGATCCTACGAGGCCCTGTAGTCGAGATCTTAGTAATTAGATGTCATGTTTTTTTAGAAATATTATATCATATTTTAACCTTCCCTCATGCGGCTAAATCCAAAACAATGTGCCCCTCCACCCCCTTCTCAAACCACTAAAGCACTTGCATCTCATCCCCCTTCAAAGAGCTACAAGCAAAACCTCTATTAATCTTTCTCTAACATCCACTACCATTTTCTCTCTTAACCCAACCAATATTCTCAAGGAAACATTTAACCCTAATCAAGTAACCTCTACCATTCCCCCCAAAAGAATGAAATATTGACAATAAAATCCCTCCTCTTTAAAGTAAGTATTGTTTATGACTTAATTAACAACTAGAAATGTGAGAGGTTTTCATGGGAGCATGCATGTTCATCATTGCAACTAATTTTTTACTCTGAGAATGTATTGACATTATTACTCTTCTAGAAGCTTAAGTCAACTTTTATCCCTCTCTTGACCTTTTTGTTATGAGGAAGTTCCAACTCTTTCAAAATGAAGGGAATTGTAAGAACTTTAATATTTATTTTAGTGGCAGATTCTGGATCAAATGGGATTATGCAAAGGCTAATTTTTTGTTCTTCTTGCTCAACCATAATTCATCTTTGATTTTCTTCAATATTCACCCACTAACAAGTTCAACATTTCTTCTTCTTTTTTAATATAAAAAATGGTGTTTAAAAAGGAAAGCTCTTTGAGATGCTATCTTTGCTATGGCTGGTCAAATTTATAACCCATGGTTTATTCTTGAGGACTTTAATTGTATTGACAATCCAATGAAAAATCAAGGGGTTTCCATATATCAAAATGTTGGACTTTAATGTACACACTCAAGGCTAACTTTAGGAGCTCCCCAACAAAAGTCTCATTTCATAATTGGTTCAACCACCAAATTGACACTCTCATAAGATGTATTCTCAACAGGTCCTTATGTAACTTGACATGGTTGTATGCTTTTACTCTAACATACAACAAGATTTGCTCACCCTTCTCCTCTGATCACTCATAGTTGTCGATGAAATTGGGCCTCTCTTGCCCTTCCAACCATAAATTCATCTATAAAAATTACTAGAATTAGGTGGATGACTACCATAATTTGATTAACAATGCTTGGAATTCAACTATTTATGCTAAACTATGTTTGCTTCTTGTAAAAAAAAATGAATAGTGTCGAGATCAAATTAAAAAAAATAGAAATTGAGAATCCTCCACTGTTGCCCAACTCTAAATTGAAAAGAAACCCAAGATGCTATTCTTCAACTTCCAAAATCTCAAACTCTTGGCAAAGTTCTATTACACAAGGTTTTCATTATTCAATGAAATCTTATTAAAGCCATGACTATGAAATTTAAATTGATTAAACAGTATAGTAAATATGCTTGGATTGGGTTTAAAAAAGTGCTTAATTCCACTACTGTATATAGTTTATCAATATTTTTTTTTTGAATTTTGCTCTTATGTAATTATTTTTCCTAATCTCTTTAGGTCTTTTTGCATTTAGGATCTTCTTGTAATTGTTTCTTGTTATATATCAACAAAGCCGAACATAGCACTCAAAATTCTCTAAAAAAACAAAAACAAAAACACACGCACATATTAAAACAAAATACTCAACTTTTTTTTTTTTAGGGGTTGGTGAGGACATTTAGACGAATTAAGATAAATTCACACACACGTTACATACCTAAGACCTCTTAGTTGACAGCCAAAACATCCAATCAACAGATCAAGATGAGTTGCATAAATACTTTACATACATATGAACTAAACTTTCCAGTTTAAATAAAATTCTATAAAACATTCACAAACTATAAACTCGCCCATCTTCTCCGAATGAGAAAAGGATCTAAAATAGTCCATTAACTTTCTATGAAAGATCAAAATAGCCATCAACTATATTAACTGTTTATTTTGATCCTCAACTCCTTAAATAGAAACCAAAATAATCTCACCATAAGACTAATTTAATTCCTTTTAAACACTTGAAAAACCAAAACGATCTATTAAATAATTAGTTACATTCTAATCTTTCATACAAAGTTAAGAGACAATTTTGATCATTTTCAACCAGCTGAACATTATTGAAACAATATGCCTTAAACTTTCCAGTTCAAACAAAATCTGAACTTTCTTTCCCATCTACTCCTTGGCAACTACAACCAACTGCTTCCCAACATTTCGGCCGAAGAAAAGACCTACCAAGGCGCTGGGCGCTTTCTCAAGCCCCTCCACAACATCCTCCACATACGTGATTGTTCCATCCTTTATATGAGCTACAGTGAACTCGAAGAACTCGGCATACTTATCGATATGATCGAAGAGGATGAAGCCTTCGAACCGAATGCGCTTCGTGATGATGAAGATCAGGTTGCGGACGCCTTCGGGCTTCTCAAGATTGTACTGCGAAATCATGCCGCAGGCTGAAATGCGGCCATGGACCCTCATGTTGGGAAGAACAGCATCCAGCGTTGCACCGCCTACGTTCTCGAAGTAGATGTCGATGCCTTGAGGAAAACGTCTGTAGAAGAAATAAAATAGTTTAGGGTTTGAATCATGATGGGTACAAATTGAAAGCAGAAATTTTGATTGGTGGACTGTTTGATTCTAATCAATGGATGCAACGATGGAGAAATACTTTTTGAATTTGAATGTAGAGTGGCATAGTGCCCAGTCTTTACTGTATATAAAAAAAATTAGGATGGCAAGTGTTTACTATCAAATCATTTTGAATGAATTTGAGACCAACAAATCTATAAATCTTAATAAGAATTCTTGATTACATGTAT
>NW_021522094.1:0-965 GCF_001605985.2 Dendrobium catenatum | reverse complement strand
TTTCGGTCTGTTGGTTGGGAGTGTTGGCTATCGATTAATTATTCTGTGCGGACGTCAAATGTTGTCCGGAGACCAACCAGAATGAGCCACATCACCATGTGCTCGGTGTCGCGGCTCGGTGCTGCTCAGTACCACGGCTCGGTGCTGCTCGGTACCGTTGAAGTGACACATTCTATTTGGTCTCTTGACGGTGTTCTGCATCTGACCTCCACAGAATAATTTCTGTCTCTTGGGTATCAACTAAGAGGTCTTGAGCTTGAGCCTTATATATATGATGTATATGAACTTATCTTAATTGACCTAAATGTCACAAAAAAAGGACAAGAACTCTTTTGTAGGACAATTCAAGGAGATCCGGTCTTCAATAATCTAAGGATCATCATCTTCTGATGTGATGTTCACATGAATCGCTATAAAATAAATTTTTACATTTTTTTTCTATGAAATGGATCTAAGACAATGATAGATTTTTTGTTTTGTTATGGTGAAGTTGGCTGGCACTTTTTTTTGGAGTTTTCAGAGTAAAAGTTCTTATTCTTCATCCAATTATTTGTTCCCTTCATGCTTATAGCATGATATTCTTATTTTTGTTCAAGATTATTTTGGGTGAATATTAAATATTTTTTTTGAGAATTTATATACACACCACTTTATTTATTCTATTTATATATCTAATACCTAAAATTTTAATATTACATGCCTACCATCCATAGAATAAATATGGGTGTATGAAATGAAATATTTAAATTTATATGGTGGTATGAGTGGTAAGAATAAAATATATGAGTGATATATTTGATATTAAAATTTTATATCAATGGTAGGCATGTAATATTAAAGTTTTGATTGTTAGATATGTAAATAGCATGAAATAAAGTGATATGTATGTAAATCCCCTAATTTTTTTATTACAAATAAACCTTTAATTACATTTTAATTTGAATTTTTAAGAATATCATTTGAAT
>NW_021522093.1:0-242 GCF_001605985.2 Dendrobium catenatum | reverse complement strand
GCCGTGGGACATTTACTTAGGCTTAACAACCTAATTATTAGACTCAACAAATTGTACTGTATGATTCACATTCATATTGTGTGATATGCATAGATGCACAGAACACAACCCTATACTACATCAATGGCCCAAATTAAACCACTAATATACACATCACACTGTATAAACCTTTCTTCATACTTTACGATCCACGTGTCACTAACTTTTGAGGAATTTAATTCATTTGGTACAAATTTATTTCC
>NW_021522092.1:0-313 GCF_001605985.2 Dendrobium catenatum | reverse complement strand
TCGATAATCACAAAACTATAAACTTTTCCTCCTAAGCTGGCAGTGCTAATGGGTTCAAACAAATTTATGAGAAGAACTTTTAAAGGTCTAGAGGTGCTAATGTTCTTAATGGAGTGAAAATTGAAGTGGACTTATTTTCCTAATTTGTAGGCATAACAAATGTGGTCTTTTGAAAACTTAAGCTAGGGGACACCTCTAACTTGGTCTTTCTATC
The DNA here is from genome assembly GCF_001605985.2 of Dendrobium catenatum. Lineage (NCBI taxonomy): Eukaryota > Viridiplantae > Streptophyta > Magnoliopsida > Asparagales > Orchidaceae > Dendrobium > Dendrobium catenatum. The sequence goes on along the minus strand of NW_021522092.1, from coordinate 99 downwards.
TTTCTAGGTCACTCTCCTAAAGATTTTCATACTAGCATGACAAAATCTCCTTGTCCACAACCAAGAATTATCAGCAGCATTTTTTAAGCAAAAAGAAGC
>NW_021522091.1:0-1122 GCF_001605985.2 Dendrobium catenatum | reverse complement strand
CTTAGGAATAACATTTGCAAAGGTACTTCCAAAAACTTCAATTTTAGAGAAAACACTAATTTTAGAAACCCTAAAAATCTTTGAAGAAAAACACATTCTAATTTATAAAATCATTTCTTAAATCTTCCCTCTAAATTTCTTAAAGAAATATTTATTATTCCATAAAACCCTAAATTCTTCATCTCAAAAATCTATAGAAAACACAAAGATTTCTAGGTTTAGAAACATACCTTCTTGCTCCTTGAATCTCCCTCTTCGATTTCCCCCAAGTTCGGCCACCGGAAACCGCCGCCGGAGCCGCCGTCCGTCCCTTTCCCGACGCCTCTTCTCCGCCTCTTCTTGTGTTCGGGCGGAAGAATGCCGAGCGAATGAATGGGGAGGGGAGGGTTCGGTTCTCATAAGGAAAAAGAGAAGCCTAAATGACCTATTTGCCCTCACTTAAACTCTCTTACCTTAATAACCTCTAAGGGCATTATTGGTATAATGAGACTTCTCTAATTTTTAATTCCTAAATTAAGCAAAATTAAAAATAAGTTTTATACATCAAATTTCTTAGAATTTTGCGTAGAATTTTATAAAATTATTCCCGTCGAAATCCGACAACATTGAATTTTTTACTTAAAACCCGTCGAGGCGCTTTGAAAAGCGTGCGAGATCTAAAACGACATTTTTCGGGTTTTCACAAATATTTTTCACTTAAAACCCGTCGCGGCGCTTTGAAAAGCAAAATTAATATTTTTTAATCAGACACATTTTTGGCGTGTCTGACACGTGTCAGAGGAGTGTCGGGCGAGTGCCGTGTCGGATACGATGTCGGACACTGCATGCCTCTTTTTGGAGAAATGTCGGTGCATCATAGGGTAGGTGAAATGGATTTCTTTTAAATTTAGAAAATCCTTTTACATGCAAATACATAGAAATTACATTTTCCTTTTTATGCTCTTGATGGTATTATTATGACTAGCATGTTTCCTTATATAAGCTTATGATTTATTGATGCAAATGTAAAGTCCTTTCTATGCAATATTAGAACTCATGAATGAATTTCATGCTCTTTTCTTTACATGTACTACACATGTCTTCCCTTTACATGCAAATAAACATATGAGCATAGCAAACATG
>NW_021522090.1:0-827 GCF_001605985.2 Dendrobium catenatum | reverse complement strand
ACTTCTTTTGGGATTTTCTTCCAAGAAATATAAGGAACATTATTATACCTGCTCCATATGATGTCCTGTATTTTATGCATCATAAAAATATTGTGTCTCCTTATTTGATGACTCTTCTGTATATTATTCAAATTGTGTTCCAATTGCATCATAAACTAAGCCCTCAAGAGGTCGAATATATTTTCTTCCTTGGCTATTTTAGAACTTGTAGACAAGCCACATTGAGAATCAAAATGTGACTCATATTCATCATGAAAAGTATAATACTAATATTCTGACATGAATCCTTTGTGATATAGATCAAAAATTATATCATCTGATCTTATGTACACCTAATTTTTATGATTAGAATTTAGGCATCGAAACTTTCCATTTGTGATAAAGCTAAGCAGTTGACATGTTGTTTGAATGAAAAATTCACCTTATTAATGAACTCATTTTTCAATGCATGTCTTTCATCCTTGCATCAATCTGTTATACACTCAACTTCTTTGATTTCTAATATCTATAAAATGAAGAATTTAATCTAAATATAATATGAAGATGTTAGAGATTGGAGTAAGATCTGTTGAAAGAAAATAGATTATATTCAAATTAATTTGTAAATTGGATGTTGTTATTTCCACAGGACTCCTATCAATGAAAAATCTGGCAGCCTCCAAGCGTCTCACTTGTTTAGGGGAAATATATGGAGTCATAGTGTAATATCATCATCGCATTCATCTGCAACGGTAACCATCCTCCATCATACCTGCTTCCATAAGTTGAAATTTATGCTTGAAAGAAGCGTGTCTGTTTCACTACACCTGTCAAGCTTTTCATACCTA
>NW_021522089.1:0-236 GCF_001605985.2 Dendrobium catenatum | reverse complement strand
GTTTTTAGTTTTTGTTTTTTTGGTGTTCAAACTCTTTCCTTTAGCATTATTCTTCAATTTTTTTTAAAGGGACTAGCCCAAATTTTATTCAATAAAAGAAAAAATCAAAGTTGTGAAAATTGGACCGAACAACGAACCAGAAGAAGAGGTTCATGGTTCGGACAAGGTTGAACCGGATAACGTAATAAATAATAATATATTAAAAGTAATAAAATTAACATAATAATAATGACAAT
>NW_021522088.1:0-265 GCF_001605985.2 Dendrobium catenatum | reverse complement strand
CGGCCTAGTGGATAGGCCTGGACTATAAAATATCATCAAGGATGATCCAGGACAATTTTTCCAAAATTTCTTTGGCAATTTTGGAAAGCAATTAATGGTGATTTCGTTCGAGCCGATCGCAAGATCGTCCGGGACGATTATACATCATCCAGCTTCATTTCAGGGTGATATTCTGGTCGATTTTCCTCATATTTGAATTAATCGGCCAGGACGATATGTATATCGATTATCCTGGATGATAATGTCGGCAACTTGCATTAATGAG
>NW_021522087.1:0-291 GCF_001605985.2 Dendrobium catenatum | reverse complement strand
TTATTGTTCTTCATCATTTTTTATTTAATAGCATTTCCCTAATTACCAGAAAATCAAAAACTCAAACATGGAGAAAATATTCTTACTAAATGTCTTGAAAAAGTAGACTGTAAAATTGAGTATAAGAACTTTAAATAGAGTAAGAAAAATGACTTCAACATACCAAGAGGATCATTTAGCTTAAATGAGCTTGTCTTCAAAGACTTCATCATTTGCTTGTGAATTTTTAAGAGATGAAAGACTTACTTGACACATTCTCTAATAATATTAAAATATGGCCTCCAACATACA
>NW_021522086.1:0-397 GCF_001605985.2 Dendrobium catenatum | reverse complement strand
CTTTTGCCCCACCTGCTATGCAGGTATCATTTTCTCTAGGGTCCCTTTTGCCCCTCTTGTAATACAGGTATATTATATGGGGTCACTTTTGCCCCACCTATAATTACAGTTATACATCATTTGTAGCCAAACTTTACTTTTCAAATGATATTCACAATTCAGTGTTCATAAGTCATACTTAAGTTATTGCATTCTTTCATAATCATTATTGTAATCATCGGTGTACAATTAAAATGCACACCATATACAAGTAAATTGACATCTTTTCAAAATAGTATCAAATAGGAAAACATTTAGATTAACATACTAAATCTTGTTTTACCCTTACCTGATGTCATTATGTATCTGGTTGTTCATACATGGAAACTTGAATTAAAAATCGTTTCTATACATTAAA
>NW_021522085.1:0-273 GCF_001605985.2 Dendrobium catenatum | reverse complement strand
TTTCACTATAGACAGAGAGAAAATCGAATGGTTCTCCAATCTGATGTCCTCACCTAATAATTTCTCAGAACTCACAGGCCGCAAAAAGAAGGAAGATGGAATAGTTTTTTTTACCTAACAGCTAGTATTATTTTAAGTAAAAAAGTATAATAAATTAATGTGATTGGACATTTGTTTTAAAAAGTTATTATTTAGATAGTACTTTTAAATATTATTACTAAATATTTAAATTTTAAATAAAATTTTAAATGTTTATTAAATAAAAAAAATTAA
>NW_021522084.1:0-238 GCF_001605985.2 Dendrobium catenatum | reverse complement strand
CTGTGCCAGACATGAGGCAAGTGGTGTCTAGATGCGAGGCGACTCAGGAAGTGGTAGATATACCGATCTGACCATATGGGTGCGAGTCCTACTGGATCACAACTGGTACTCGGATGCGAGTAGGTGAGCGGCCAATCTGGCCATCTGGGTGTGGTACTCCTACCGGATCACATTGTGCCGCACGAATTGTTGAGTCTGAATGCAAGGCATGACAAGCCGTCGAGCAAGCCATCTATTC
>NW_021522083.1:0-371 GCF_001605985.2 Dendrobium catenatum | reverse complement strand
ACAATTTTAAGTGTGTGCAGTAGGTTGTGTGGCTTGGATATATCCTATGTCAGTTATTGGCTAAAGTTTTTTAATTGATTAAATTTTAATTTAAAAATATTCACTAATCCTAAAATGAGGTATCACTAAGTTTTCTATGTTATATGTTTCTATCCTATAATGTGCATGCATCCTAAATCTAGATTTTCTAAGACTCAATCCTTAATTATTGTCCTTAAGTGTCACTAATGTTGTATAGGGTGAAAAATTTGTTATTACTAACCCTTAGGACTTTGCGCGTGTGTAAAAGGAGTTTGGGGATCTAAAACAAAATAAAAAAAGTAAACCTAATTAAATTGAAGTTACTACAGGGGCCTAAAGGATAAGGGTTC
>NW_021522082.1:0-346 GCF_001605985.2 Dendrobium catenatum | reverse complement strand
ATTACATGTGAAATAATATAAAATTATTAGTTATCTCTAAATTAACTTTTTCATATAATTTTCTTATTCTTTAAAATTAAATATTAGTGTGAGTACAAGAGTTAATGTTATTTTCAGACAATGGTAATTTAGGTGTTTTCGTTTTATGTTTATTTAATTATGCAACATTGATCAATAAGAGATTGTGATTATCATAAATGCTTTACCATAAAGAAAATTTTGTGAGCAAAAAGTGTTCAAGCAAAATGACTTTACGGTTAGAAAAATGGATAAATAGCTTTGGTTGTTTACTAACGCAAAAGAAAGAATTTGGGGCTAATGCTAGTAATTCTCTTAAAGTTGTGGG
>NW_021522081.1:0-215 GCF_001605985.2 Dendrobium catenatum | reverse complement strand
TTCTGTAGTAGTCGATATGCTCATATGGGTCGGTCGTTCCGTCATAGGACTCGATGCTAGGTAGCTTAAATCTTGCCAGAATTGGGTGTTGCAGTATGGCCTCAGTTAGAGGTGAAGATTCCTGAAAGTCTCTCTGTCGGAGAGTTTGTCTCGTATCTCCTTGGGGGAATTCTTCCTGTACTAATTTTCGCAGTTCGTGGCGCAGGGCGTCGTGA
>NW_021522080.1:0-260 GCF_001605985.2 Dendrobium catenatum | reverse complement strand
TTACTTTTTAGGTTTTAGCATTAAATAAATTGAGGAGAGAATATTTCTTTGTTAGTCAAAGTATGTTAAGAACATCCTCAAAAATTATGAAATGGATAATGCTAAACCTGTTAATACACCTATGAGTTCCTTAGTTCAGTTGGATAAGGATCCAAAGGGAAAATCTATTGATTAAAAGAAATTTAGAAGAATAATTAGATCTTTATTTTACTTGATTACTAGCAGACTTGATATTATATTCAGTATTTATTTTTGTTTTA
>NW_021522079.1:0-397 GCF_001605985.2 Dendrobium catenatum | reverse complement strand
GTTTTCTAAGACTCAGTCCTTAATTATTGTCCTTAAATGTCATTAATGTTATATGGGTGAAAATTTTTTTATTACTAACCCTTAGAACTTTGCGCATGTGTATAAGGAGTTTGGGGATCTAAAATAAAAATAAAAGTAATCCTAATAAAATTGAAGTTGCTACAAGAGCCTAGAGGAAGGGTTCGCACAAACCACATCAAGGGGGCCCCTAATGGTTTTCTAAGTTTTAGAATACTCACAGTCATCGGGGGTTACGACCCGGTGGTTTCGCCCGTAGCACCTCTACCCGGTTGGATAGAGGCGACTGACGTCATTAGTTCCTTGTACTTTTGTCCACTCGATCGGTACCATTCATCGTAGTTCATGTCAAAAAAGAAAAGAAAATAGGGAATTAGAA
>NW_021522078.1:0-690 GCF_001605985.2 Dendrobium catenatum | reverse complement strand
AGGTTGACCCTTAATTTGACCATAGGTGGAAATTACCTTTTTGCCTCTAATAAATCATTAAAAATTATTTAAAATCTCAAATCTTTTCCAAGACCTTGGGAACACTTTCTCAGGTCATTCCTGACTTTTTGGGAGTGATTCCACTCAGTTTGGAGCTGATTTGGGCCAAAATTGCAAAATAGGCCCTTTTCTAGTTAATTTAGAAAATTCCCTTAAATACCTTGATTTTAGAAAACTCATAACTAATTGTAGAAAATTCTAAATTAGGTAAACTCACTTGCATTAGACTCCAATTAGGGCCTAGTATTTATTAAAAATATTAGGTTTCTAGAAATTGGCCTAGATTAGAAAGTCAACTTTTTAGTCAACCGTAGTTCATTTAGGGCCCGAAACTTAGAAAATTCATAACTTTGCCTAGAAAACTCCGATTTCAGCCTACTATCTGGCTAAACACTCCTCTTAGGGTCTAGTATTTTTCTAAGTTGATAGAAACCCCAAACCTAGCCTCTTTTCCATAGTGACTTTTTGGACCCTTAGTCTAGTTCCTAGAAGGACTCAGAACTTTCCAAAATTGGCTAATATACTTTTAACTTCAAATATCATCACCCTAAGTATTTAAAACTGATCAACAAACTGAAATAGTTAAAATACACCCTAATTCACTAATATTTGAATTTCAACAAAAATTTC
>NW_021522077.1:0-1661 GCF_001605985.2 Dendrobium catenatum | reverse complement strand
ACAATTAATATATTATTTTTTTATTAATACAATAATAATTTTATCAGCATGATCATTAATACTTTACTGCAGGCTAATGCCTTAGTAATGGTTTAAAAATTTTATTTTTTATGCTGACTCGATTGGAAAAAATTATTTTATGCTGATGCTAAACGTCGTCTGAAGATCAAACAGAATATGCCACGTCACTCATTCGCTCGATATTGTGACTCGTACCACTGACATGGTACATTCTGATTAATCTCCAAATAGTATTCTACGCCTGATCTTCATACAGAATAATTTCTCCTCATACCAGAGTAGGTTTTAGAGCTATATCATTACAACTCTAATGATAAAAGATGTCCTCAATTTCTAAGTGGTTTAAGAAGGGCAAAATACTTCAATGTTAAATATGCAGTATATAAGATATATTTTTTTCTCTCGAGAAAAAAAAAAATCAAAATTAGCTATTAACTTTTTATGAAAGATCAAAATTATTTTAATCCCTTAACTCTTAAAGAGAAATCAAAATGATCCTTTAATATAATTATAAATCATTTGAATCCTCCATAAAAAATTAAAAGACCATTTTGTTTATTTCCTTTTTCTTTTCTTTATATATTAATGTAAAACGATCATGCAAAGTTGAATTACTTGAAGAGTTTGCACGCTTAAGTGTTAGAAGGCATAATAATCATATATTCACAATGAATTTTCTAACGACAAAAGAAAACACTAAGAGTGGTAAAATAAGTTTAGGCTGAATCACACGCGTAAGAGTTAGGATCAGAATACAATCAAGTTAATCTAACATTGCATACATGAATGGTTCAACGTAAATCCCTAAATTAACAATGAGATTAGACACTATGCACGAGTCCCTCACTCAACTCTCTAGTTATCTAAGCTTTAGCGGGGAAGAATTAGCATGATATTTTGTGAATCAACATATAACCACAAGTGATAAGTGAACTAGGAAGATAAGAGAGTTGGGTGGAAGAGTTTACCTACATGAAATAGAAGACACGAAGCTTTGGTGTCGACGATGGCTGTTTCTGTAGTGGGATATCAATCGAAATCCTTTCACAAGCCTGAACAGCTCCTAGGAGGGATTGGGAGTCATCGACCAGCAGAGCGTAGACTCCAAGAGGGCTGGACAGCAGTTGGGCTGGTTGGACAGCAATGGAAAAGTGCAGAACTTCCCTGGACAACGATCCCGGCAACTTGGACAGCAATTTTCCCAATCTCTGGAGTTCTGGACAGCAGTGTTGAGAATGGAAAAGTTCTGCACATATTATAGAATCCGTCCAGAAATCTGGATAGTAAATAATACGGCTTACAGAAGCCTTGGACAACTGTTATAGAGTGTAAGGAGCTTCAAGACAGCAAATCGTGACTCCCAAGGGTGCTGGACAGCAAGACGTTTTGCTGGAATTTCGTGGACAGCTTGCAGGAATCTCTAGGGAGAGAGAAATCAGAGAGAAGAAGGGCTGGGAGAGGGCGACTAGGGCTGAGGTGGATTAGGGAATTGATTGGAGGATTAATTTGACTCAATTTGAATTTGAATAGGGGCTTAATTTGGGGCGTTAATAAGGGAGTAATAATGGCTAGAATTAATGAGATAGGAGAGAGAGAGAGGGAGGGATTTGTAACTTCCAAAATAATTTATGTCATTTAGG
>NW_021522076.1:0-236 GCF_001605985.2 Dendrobium catenatum | reverse complement strand
GGAAAGAAGCAGGAGGTCAAGTTCATGAGGCCAGTGGTGTGATTCGGCAAACAGAACAATGGCTAGAGCATTAAGTGACCAGTCACTTTCAGGATGATAGTCAGATGAAAGGGCTTGCAAGCAAAACAATGAAGGAAAGCAAAGGAACTCATGTCATATGCAATTACATGTAAGAGAAAGAAGAAAATATGTATATACAGATTATTTTTCTTGAGATTTCTATGTAGTTTGGTTAT
>NW_021522075.1:0-432 GCF_001605985.2 Dendrobium catenatum | reverse complement strand
AAAACACTACATGCATGGCCACTTTCTTGGTCAATTCTTTAAAAATAAATGAACCTAACCTCGATTAAGCTCCACATACTATAGGATGTATTGTCATTTCGCTAGGCACCCCAAGTATAAGAGTTTGGCTTACTTAGCAGAAGCCTAGTTAAGGCACATCATATACATGCCTTAGAGTCACATGTAGTAAATGCTCTCTTACATTAGGTCAGATGAACAAAAGAAGAAGAAGAAGAAGAAGAAGAGCTTATACCTTGCATTAATACCGACTCAAGTTATATATCTTTTAGTGAAAAAGTTATAAATTCAACTTCCAAAATTTTGATGATCAGCCATCTTACATTAAAAATAGATTATGGTGACATGATTGATACGTCATCACAAAATTATCTTGGTTGGGCACGAATCTCGAGGCAAAATCAGTTCGGAAAC
>NW_021522074.1:0-233 GCF_001605985.2 Dendrobium catenatum | reverse complement strand
TCAAATACAACATTCATCGCCATTATCGTCGGTATCCATCAATGTCAACCATAATCACCTTTGCTGACCCCGCCGCCACCACCCATCCCCTACGTCGTCAACTACTGCCACCACTACCTATTACTACTCACTGTTGATCGTCGCTGCTACCTTTGCCTATCATTAACGCTGCTAACACCTGGAACCGAACTTCACTACTATCACCACCATCCTTTGTCGACTGCCACTACTTC
>NW_021522073.1:0-256 GCF_001605985.2 Dendrobium catenatum | reverse complement strand
TCATGATAAATTCTATTAAATCCAATGTGACTGTTTGGCTATAAAAGGGATTTAACGAGCAGACTCTTCTTCTCGAGCCAACATATTTCATAAATACGACAAAAAGCAGGATTTCAGAAATCCGGGATTTAGCACAAAAAGATGGAATTTCCGTCTACGACAGCTATCATTTGCCTTGAGATTTGGTTTTGCATTTTAGGCTGTTTTACTGGATTTCGCTCAAATCCACTTCAAATCCGATCTAAATCATGCTACC
>NW_021522072.1:0-277 GCF_001605985.2 Dendrobium catenatum | reverse complement strand
GGAATACAAAAAAAAAGCAAAATTCTGCACTAAGCTTCCTCCCAAACCAATATCAAATGCCATGAAACATGTGAGCAAGCTCTCCTACCACAAGTTCATGAATTTCATTAAATATAAGGTCTCGATGCAATCACCGTATTTCTAAACAAGCTCAAAAGCGAATTAAGTACCCATATGAAACTTCCAAACACAATAATGCTACATGATTAGTTGGCAATCGACAGTCATATCCAAGGCTTCAAAGCATGTGATTTTCTACACATTATCACCTAAAAAG
>NW_021522071.1:0-541 GCF_001605985.2 Dendrobium catenatum | reverse complement strand
GTTATCTATCAAATTGGTATTAGAACACTTTCTTGGGAAGAAAATCATTATTTCTTTGTTGACTTTATGATTGGAGCCTAGATCCTATCAAATGGTAGCAAAGAAGGTGGATTTGTTCGAGAGTGAGATGGAGCAACTCAAAGCCGGAGTAGAGGAAAGACTCTTACATCGAGAACCGCTTTGGAAATTTCGAAGAGATGATGAAAAAAATGCTGGAGATGCAATCGAAAGCATTGAAGGCGATTCCGGGAGAACAACGATGAATTAGAGAGTACTTTTCTTCAAGAACCGCCATGAGGAGCCCTGTTAGTGGACAGATTGGGTTATTCCGAAGAGAGGACAAAAAGGAGGGATTCTGACCTTTTTCAGAGACTACTCGGGCATGGGGAGAGGTGGAATGAAGGAGGACAAGGTTGGGGGAAAAACCAATGGGCAGCGAATGGGACAACAAGGAAGCTAAAAATGCTAGTTTTTGAAGGGGAGGATGCTCAGGGTTGGGTGTATCGGGTGGAGCGTTATTTTGTCGTCAATGGGCTGATGA
>NW_021522070.1:0-317 GCF_001605985.2 Dendrobium catenatum | reverse complement strand
CGAACCAGTCTCGGAACACCTCAGTGAACTCTTCCCAAATAATCAAAGAGTTCAATCAGCCCTGAAATCTGGCCTCCTGCTGGCCAACCCACCAATGCTCAGCCTCTCCATCCAACAAAAATACTGCCAAAGGTATCTTCCTATTTGACGGACACTACATTTCATCGAAGGTCTTCTCTATCCTCCTCAACCACTCCTCAGCTGCTCTGGGCTCAACAGCGCCCTCAAACCTTGGAGGTTTCAACCTTAGAAACATCTGCAGATGTCTATCAATGTCCTTAGATCTGACGGTAGAAGCTCTGCTCTGAGTCTCGCTC
>NW_021522069.1:0-681 GCF_001605985.2 Dendrobium catenatum | reverse complement strand
GGGCAGCCTCCTGCATCTTCCTAGGCTATCATGATGCCTACAAGGGATACAAATGTCTCGATGTCACAACTCACAAGATTCTCATCTCTCGTCACGTCACCTTTGACGAATATACATTCCCAAGCATCTCAACTCCATCCGCTCCCTCATTCACAACTCCTCAGTCCACCACTACAACTCCTCCCTCTCTACTCGTCCCAATCTCCATTGCCACAAACCCAATCACACCACTGTCATCCAACCAATTGATACAACAATCACCCTCTGCTATCTCTCATACACAACCAACCACCCCCTCTTTCAATTCCAGTCCTCCGAACCACCCAACTCCACCTCTAAAACACCACCACATGATAACTCGGGCTCAAACAGGACACCTCAAACCCAAACAATTACTCAACCTCTTTCATCAACTCAATGCCACCGACAAATCCATCCAGTCCGATCCCACCTCATTCACCGAAGCCTAAAAATTGCCTCACTTGCGTGCAGCCATGGCATCCGAATTCTTAGCACTTCAACAACAAGGAACGTGGATCCTTGTCCCACCACCTCCCAAACATACCATTCTAGGGTGTCGTTGGACCTACAAAACCAAACATCACTCCAACGGTTCTATCGCCAAATGCAAGGCTAGGCTTGTCGCTCAAGGCCACCGTCAAGAACCCGGATTGGACTACA
>NW_021522068.1:0-238 GCF_001605985.2 Dendrobium catenatum | reverse complement strand
CAAGTTCCACTCCACCTGTATCTTTCTTCTAGTTCCGTTGGTGAAGTTGTTGGCTGTTTTTGGTTGGCTGTTTTAGGGAAGCCGTGGGCTGTTTTGTTGGCTGTTTAGCAAGGTTGTTGGCTGTTTGGTGAAGTTGTGGACGGTTTTTGGTGGCATTTGCTGGAGAAGTTGAAAGGACATTGGGTTCCCCTAGCTGTGGTGGACTCTTGGTTTGCATATCTAAACCTTATTTTAAATT
>NW_021522067.1:0-1244 GCF_001605985.2 Dendrobium catenatum | reverse complement strand
CTTTGACAGATGGGTATAGTTCTGGGCCTCGTCAGGAAAGGGCAGCTAGTGAGCAGATTGTTTTGGTTGATTACTCAGCACCACCACCTGAGGTCCGTGGCAGACCAAAGGTTGATCACCCTGATCGCCGAGTGGTCACTCGAACTTCCCTTTCTAGTTCTGTTAGATCTGATGTACCTACTAGGTTTAGGATGTCTCCAAAAGAAGACCGACCTCCTACTCCTTATGATGAGCCACACTCTGGGGGTCACATTCAGACTCCACCTTCAGATGAGGTAAAATTGGGACACCAAAAATCCCATACCTCCTCATCTGGGGTGAAGGAAGAATGGAGACCCAAGGTGGTGGCTACATTAAAAGTACACTCTTCCTTTTCCACTCATGTTGATCCTAATGATAAAGGGAAAGCACCAATGGAGGTGAACAGTTACGAAGAATATCATCCTTCCCATGTCAACCCTTCAACGGGCAAAACCATTGAAGAAATGATGGATTATTTGAAAGTAAGTCTTAAAAAGATCGATGAGGATGAAAGGAGAGACAAGGAGGAAGAGGAAAATTATAAAAAGTTGATTGAAAATTTTAATCCCGATGAGGATGATTTATGGATGAGGAGGATATCTATGTTCTCCACTATAGCAGAAGAGGATCCTCTCTTCCAGGAGACCCTCATACATATGAGTTGTTGGAGGTGCCAGTAGAGGAGGAAGGGAGTGAAAATCCCCATATCCGTGCCTTGCTACAACAGTTGAAAGACAAAGATACTCAGCTCAGTGATATGGTTAAAAGATTAGATGAGATGGCTTCAGCCATGACTGCCCTGGCTACTCAGCTTTTGGGTCCCCAAAAGGTTCCAAATACAATTGATAGACCTTCCACTAGTGCAGAAAAGGCTAAGGAGGTAGTACAAGTTGATGAGGATATTGGGAGTCAAGAAAAGAATGAACCTGGGTCAGTTAATCTCCAACCTTCAAAGGAAGATTTGAAGGATTTCATCAGTCAACAGATTAAAGAGTCTATGGCACATGGGAAAGGAGGTCACTCTATTCAAAGAGGAAGACCTTATCCCGAGGAGTTTGATTCAGTACAGTACCCCAAAGGTTTTGTTTCCCCTTCCTTCAAGCTCTTCGATGGTGTGGGAAACCCACGACAGCATTTAGCTCACTTCAGAGCTGGGTGTTGTAACGTGGGTGGAAGTGATGCTCTCCTCTTCAGACAGTTTGTGAGCAGTCTTTCTGGGGTAG
>NW_021522066.1:0-301 GCF_001605985.2 Dendrobium catenatum | reverse complement strand
TCCTCGAAATGTGTGTTGACCTCGCATGCTTTAATTTAAATAAATTCAATGTCACCTTTAGGTATTTAGGATATTCTGAACGCAGTGGCGAAGTTTGTTTCACGATTGGACATTGTTTCGCCAACACCGAGGCCAATTTTCTCAATATACGTGTTTTGTCTCGAAATTTGTGCCACCAATTCGGATGGTCCAAATTGAACATAGAAAACGTAGTTTTTTGAGAATTCGCAATATTCCGGTCGTAATGGCGAAATATGTTCGGTTATCCGACGTTGTTTGATCAGCTTTGCACTTTAATTTT
>NW_021522065.1:0-367 GCF_001605985.2 Dendrobium catenatum | reverse complement strand
AGGATGTGAGACCTATCCGAGGTTGTATGTCGGAGCCTTTCCTTGACGACGTTAACCTGTGTGGAAAAGGTCGGGAGAATCCCCCAAGGATGTGAGACCTATCCGAGATTGTATGTCAGAACATTTGTTCGACGACGTTAACCTGTGTGGAAGAGGTCGAGAGAATCCACCAAGGATGTGAGATCTTTTCGAGGTTGTTTGTCGGAGCCTTTACTCGACGACGTTAACCTGTGTGGAAGAGGTCAAATCGATTCCCCCTGGGATTGATTTTGCTTTGATTAGGAGGGGGCGAATGCCGCGTATATCCCGAATCAAAGGTGAAGAGTGGTTTATCTTTAGACCGTTACTGCCTTTTTGAGTTTGAGAT
>NW_021522064.1:0-218 GCF_001605985.2 Dendrobium catenatum | reverse complement strand
TATAAATTTATAATCAAAATTTAATCATGTCAAATCAAAATTTTTAATTTTTTTTAAGATCATATGTGATGTATCATCAATTAATTATCTTGATCGGACACTAATCTCGAGGCAAAATCAAGTCGGAAACATCAAAAATTAAATCTGGGATCAGCTGAACTCTGATTTCAGCGAAGTTACAGTCAATCTGAGCGTCTCAAAAATACGAACTCAACAAC
>NW_021522063.1:0-1171 GCF_001605985.2 Dendrobium catenatum | reverse complement strand
GCTTATTATTTTATAATTCTTTTATAATTTGCGCCATATTCAAAATGGCGCGCGCTGCGCCGTGTGCTATGCTCCATGGCTCAAATAGGACCTTTGCGTCATGGTGCGCCATTCGTCGTTAATAAGTATGGTGTGTAGTTACTCAAGAACATCTGAATAGATGCCCCTTCTTTTGATGGTACCCTTGACCTCCAAGTTTTCCTGGATTGGCTTAAAGAATGGATAGCTATTTTAAGTGGTATAATATTTCAGAGGAGAGAAAAGTTATATTTGCTGAAATGAAGTTGATCGGTAGAGCTAGTCAGTACTGGACTAACCTCGAATATATGCATGAAACTCGAGGAGAATAACCTATCATTGATTGGAGAATAATGAAACAGGAGCTCAAGTAAAAGTATCTTCCCCCTTTCTACTACCCCAGACTTTTAGATTGTTGGAATAGGTTGACCAAGGTTAGTAAACATGTGAAGGAATACATATATGCTTTTGATGATTTTATGATTCGTTGTAGTGGCGAAGAGACCACCACCCCTGCCCAACTTCTTTTCATGTTTAGAGCTGGACTTATGGAAGACCTTTGAAATGAACTCTTTACTAGAGGAATTACTGCCTTAGAGCCTGCTTGTAGTCTTGTGCTAGATCTAAAAGAATCTAAGAACCCTGCCCACTCGAAAAGCCAAGACTCTCGACCTAATCCTTTTATACCTTTCTCCAACCAACCTCAAAACAAACCACATGGTCCCATGACTGGTCGGCTCACTATTGGAAAATTCCAACCCCACTCTGACTATAAGAACAAAACCCTTGAACATGAGACACCCAAAACCCCTGCTGGAACCAAATGCTTTAGGTGTCATGGGTATAGACACATTGCCTCTCAATGTTCCAGCCCTTATAAGGTAACCATAATCGAAAAAGTTATCGATAAGGAGGATGAATCTAACGCCGAACTAGTTCATCATATTGATGACGAAGAGGAATTCTTCTCTGATGACGACATTGCTGTGATCCACTGCCTAAAGAAGAATAAAGATTGATCACTTAGATCTGCAAGTTGTTAGGTGTGCCTTGTCACAACCTAAATTGAGTGACGATTGGCGTAGAACTTCCATCTTCCATACTTTCACCATGATAAGTGATATAAACTGTAAGGTTATCATCGATAGTGGAA
>NW_021522062.1:0-2617 GCF_001605985.2 Dendrobium catenatum | reverse complement strand
AGCGATCACCCATTTCGATTTCCTTGCTAAAGGGGGGTGCAATTCTAAGTAGGGAAGACTTCTACAAAAGATAGCAGAAAGTCCCTAGAGCAAGAAAAGAAACGGGTGGAAAGCCGGGAGAGAAATTCCCTAAACTCCTGCACGAGAGGAGGGGCGCTAATTCGAGCAGGGGAAATTTCCCACTCGAAAAAAGCGGAAGCTTCAACCATTTGAAAGCCGAGAAGGAGGAGAAGAAATCCCCTAAACTTCTGCACGAGAGGAGGGGCGCTAATTCGAGCAAGGGAAATTTCTCACTAAAAAAAAGGGAAAGCCTCAACCGTCAGAAAGTCGAGGGGGAGGAGAAGAAATCCCCTAAACTTCTGCACAAGAGGAGTGTCGCTAAGTCGAGCAGGTACAATTTCCCACTCAAAAATAGCGGAAGCCTCAACTGTTAGAGAGCCAGAGGGAGAAGGAGAAAGTGCAAGTTTTCTAAAGGCCTAGGGGGCCTATTTATAAGTTTTGGAGAGAATGAGGGGGGTTGCTGTCATTTTGGAAATCCCCAATTTTTAAATTTTTTTTTTAATTTTTCGGAATTTTTTGGGCCGAAAAATAGCAAAAAAGAGATTTTTCTCGGTTGGTGGGGTCCACTTAGGTCGCTGGCAGCGAACCACCACCCGAAACACGCGACGATCCGCGAACATTTCACGCGGATCACGGTGGCAAGACGTTCGCAGGCACCAGCGGCGGCATCCTCCTGCAGCAGCTCCGCGGGCGGCAGGAGCCGCAGGGCGAGGGCAACTCACGTGTCGCATCACGCGCGGCAAGCCCAGGTGCCGGCCCATGCAGTGCCGGGCCAAATCCCAGGGGCAGCCGCTGGTCCACGCGGCCCGAGCGCTCGGTCGACCGCTGTTCTAGCCGGCCGGCGGAGGCGGCTGTGGCCCGGGTGTTGCGGGCTTACCGCGGCGCTATTGGCTGGCGGGTCGCCGCGCTCGCTCCGGGGTGGTGTCGTTCCAGTTCGGACCCCTGCGAACCGGGGGGTGGTGCTGTTTTGGGTCCCGAAAACGGGCGCGAGGAGCGGCAAGGGTTCCGAGCGTCTGTCCGTTGCTGCCGCTTCCCTCGTAATGTCGATCAGGAAAGGTGAAAACTTGTCGACGACGGGATAAGGAATTATTATATGGATTTGACTTCAGAATTAGGTATTCTTTGGCATTGGTAGAGAGTCGAACAGGCTACTGATAGTTCGCCAGAATTGAACAGAAACGTTCGTAATAAATGGTGGGTCCCGCATCGAGCGGGAGCCATTGTATTTTCGAGCGTTTCGGATCTTTCGGCACTATCAGGCGTTCGAGGGCTTCTACATGCAAGATCATATTCTGAGTCCCCAATCAAAAAAGAATTCTGCTAAAGATTGTGGACCGCATGATTTTCGGACTTTCTGACAGCTACGGCACGTTTGAAATAGGGGCATCTGCATATATGTCTCGAAAAATTTATCTTGATCAAGGACCGAATTTCTCGAGGCAGAAATCTAGCGCCGCTCAAACTTCAAAATTAAATCATGGAGCGATTCAAAGTCAGCGGATTTCAGCGAGGGCTTATAGTCAAGACTCGGAGCGTCTAGGAAACCACGGCAGCCTGAAACGGGCCAATCGAACGTCGAAATTCAACTTCCTGGCGGATATCAGTTGATCGCCGCAAATTGGAATTCCGGACTAAACCTTTAAATTAAAGGAAGGGATTTCAAAACTCCGGATTTTCAGCTGGGAGTCTTACTAGTGCAAGACTGAGAGCCGTTGGCCCCTCAGAACAGAAAATCGGGTTCCAATGAAATCACGGGAAATTCAAGACGCGAAGCGCCAATCCCGTGAGTTTAGCGGACAGATGAAGCTTTGCAGGATCCTAGACGACTCAAGATTAGGGACTGATTACGAAGGCAAAGTGGCGTTGCTTCTCGATTAGAGGTTCTTAAACCGAGAAGATTAGCTTTATGACTCTTACGCACATCGAAATGGTACGGTATCGGCGAGACGGATAGTGTAAACTCGCAGAGCTTAACATGACAGCCTCAGAGATATCGCAAGCACAAGGTCGATCGATCGTGAGAACTTCAGAAATTTCAAGCAGTACGAGGCCCACGAAAGTGTTGCAAGTACACGCCGAAATTCACGGTTGCATGACTATGATGATCGATGAAAAGGGGTTGCCTCCAACAAATGTTGTAGCGTACGGACCACATCGGAATACGGTGGTCACCTGATCGAACGAGGTTAATATCGGCCACTCGACCACTCCGTATTATGCATCCCGTAATGTCGCGAACGAGACGGCCGTCGCATCTCGACGCTACCTTTCCTATTTGCCCATTGTGTCACAGCTATTTACAAGCGCATGCCGATCTGAAAAACCTATAAATAAAGCCCTGCCTTTTCCAGCAAGGGACTCAAGTGAGAGATGAGAAGAGAGGGAAGACAGAAGAGAAGGGGACAGAAAGCGAGAATCTCTCCTCGACCACGGCGGAGCTCTTTGGCCTACGCAGCCTGAATACGGCCTTGAACTCTTGCCGAGGGATGAGTTTATTCGGGAATTACGACGGGGATTCCTGGGCAAACTATTGTAAATTTTGGCTTCTGTTGTTATC
>NW_021522061.1:0-413 GCF_001605985.2 Dendrobium catenatum | reverse complement strand
CAAGCTCCTGGTGAGCTATCGCCTCAGCCATCTGCTGCCTCTCTGCCTTGGACTTAGCTAAACATAAACTCATATTCCTATTCCTCCGGGCCCTTCTCCCAAGGACAGAGGTGGAGGTGGAAGGGACATCTGAACCCACTACCTGGCTAATAGGGGGAATAGGGATAACTGGAAGTACCGGGGTCTGCCCGGCAGTCTCAAGGTGAGAAAGCCGAGCAAAAATAAAAACCCAGCCAAAAGAGGGTGAAGGCACCTCTGTCTAGGCACCCCTCTTCCTAATGGAAGTGGGAGGAGAAACCCGAACGCAAGGTACTTATGTCGGAAAAGCGGAAGTAAGAACAACAGCAGGCTGCTGGTGCTGAGGGGCCGGAGCAACCTGTGCAACAGGAGCGACAGACGTAGTCGCCTGACCG
>NW_021522060.1:0-201 GCF_001605985.2 Dendrobium catenatum | reverse complement strand
ATCGATGTAGAAAAAGATGATATAGGACATGCGCTCTTCTAGGGTATGTTTCCCTCCACGATGATTTCGATTTGCCTGCTGTATTTGCGCCTTCCGCCGCCTCCTCTTTGGTCAGGAAAGTGATCTTGTGCCTTCCTTATTCATTTTTTATATTTTTTCGTGTTTGTTGTTTTCGATGGCTGGTTCGAAGTTGGTCGATGC
>NW_021522059.1:0-339 GCF_001605985.2 Dendrobium catenatum | reverse complement strand
GGTGATATACTTTTTCTAATGAGACAATTTGATTTTAGTATTCAATTTTAAGTCCCAAAGAAAACTAATATTTTTAAAATTCCACCAACAAAAAATGGCATGCTCGGTGGGACTAAATTTCTCTCTCCATCTTTAATAACGGCATAAATTTTATTGCTTCGGTAGTTTTGACTACCCTTCTTCCGTTGGTACCTCTACCCATTTCTTCCTTGGGTGAGTGTGGCCAATATAAAAAGGATATGTCAAAGAGAGAGGTGAGCGAGGAAACCTTTATCTAAGTCGGGCTTTGATATTTTGCCTCCAAGTTAATTGGTAGAGGAAAAGGGTCAAGTCAAATTC
>NW_021522058.1:0-788 GCF_001605985.2 Dendrobium catenatum | reverse complement strand
AGCGGAGGCCGGGGCCGAATTTTCGGAGCCCACACATAACCCAAAAGTTTAACATTAGCATTTAAAGTAGGATTCATGGGATTGCCATTAAGAAGATTGAAGCATTGAGCTTGCTAATTTTTCAGGTCTCTGGTAATAGAGTAGATAAGGTTGGAAGAGGGCCACTCTTTGTTTTTTATTATATATTTCAGCTTTTTTTATTTTAAGATAGAGATGTAATTGGGTTGCTATTTGGACTGCTAGAAAAGGCAAAGTGTAGAGCTTCTCAGAATTGAGAGAATTTAGACCATTAATTTTTATGAAGGAATTTGTTATTATAAATATGAGTCTGGTTGGTGTGGTTAATCACAGATAGTGACTATAGCATCAAGGGCTTTCAACCTTGTAGATGGAAGTGTGAAACATTTCCAGCCAAGCATCATTTACGAACTCATGATCTAGCTTAGCATGAATAGCATTATCAGTCCGCTTGTTGAACCAGGTATAAGTGAGGCCTACAGAGGCAAGGTTTTTAATAGCAGCATCAAGGTCATGCTATTGAGTTCTCAAAACTTACTGTTAGAGTGTTAGGAATAGGATTCCCATCACACCTTTCTTTATGATGTCTGCAGCAGTTTAAGCCCGCCAACATTATCTGAATATGATACTTGTATTATGTATTGTAATTTATAATTGATTCAAGGAGAGGTTGTTGAAAAGATAGCCAACCTCATGAACTTTTCGAGTAAATCATCCACAGTAGAGGAGATTTCAGAAATAGCTTCCAATGTGGAATTTTTACAGTTGCT
>NW_021522057.1:0-205 GCF_001605985.2 Dendrobium catenatum | reverse complement strand
CTTCGATCTCTTAAATCTCTAATCGAATACTAACAATGTATCTCAACGATGATCGATGGAATGTAAGGGGGAGAGTTGGTCCTCTTTTATAGGAGAAGATCGATAGGCTAAACGTGATGAATAGTGGAAGAAAATTCAGACACTAATTAATTAAGTAGTTTCTAGTCGTCCCTTACTCATTCTAAGTAATTTATGGTCAGTCCAT
>NW_021522056.1:0-303 GCF_001605985.2 Dendrobium catenatum | reverse complement strand
ATTTTCATATTTTTTTTAATATTCACAATAAATTTAAAATATATCTTAATATATCTAATTATAGTACATACATATAGGTATTTAGGTGTGATAGCCAAAAAAATACTGGTGTTTGTTGATATTTGCATGATTATTTTAAAATGATTTCTTCTAAAATTATTTTTTTAAAATTTCTACTTGAAAACTTCTTAATATATAACAATTTGTTTTGATAGATTCTACAAAAAATAAAATAGCTTGCAACTTTATTTATGATCATAGATGTACATAAAAATATCAATATATGCTCTTGATTGTTGTACT
>NW_021522055.1:0-294 GCF_001605985.2 Dendrobium catenatum | reverse complement strand
AACAGTGTGACATGCATTTTTTGTGGTAAAATAACAAGAGGAATTACACGCCACAAACAACACCTCGTTGGGGTTTTAGGAATGCAAGGTCTTGCTCTAACTGTCTCAGTGTCCCAAACACGTGAAGTCTGAAATTAAGGCATCCATGTTGAAAAAAAAAAATTAAAGGAACAATTTAATGACATATCAAATGTCAACCTTGCTAAAGAAAGAGAAGACTTTGATGTGATAACAGATGATATTTTAGTTGCTAAATAATCCAAAATGTTGCGGACAAATAAATCTAACACATCT
>NW_021522054.1:0-234 GCF_001605985.2 Dendrobium catenatum | reverse complement strand
TTAAAATTTTCTCAACTAAAATAAAAAAAAAATGGATAGGATCACTTTATTTTAAAATTATTAAATATTTTCAAGAAGAATATAATATAATTGTTCATTAATTAATAGTAATTGCATTAATTTAAAAATAAATTAAAAGTATTAAACTTATTATGATCATTTTTTTTGGAAATATCATCCAATTTTCTCAGCAAAAATGAGAAAAATTAATATAATATAATATTTTGTTAATTA
>NW_021522053.1:0-301 GCF_001605985.2 Dendrobium catenatum | reverse complement strand
AAGTTGCCGACTATATCGTCCAGGACGATATGGAAATCATCCTGGCCGATCAGTACAAATCTCAGAAGATTGGCTAGAGCATCGCCCTGAATGTAAATTGGACGATTGAAAATTGGCTTGATCGTCCAGGAGGATCTCATGATCGTCCAGGCCGATCAGTTCAAATCAAAGGAAAATTGTCTAGAGCATCGCCCTGAATTCAAGCTGTCTGATCCTGATCGTCCAGCACTTCGCCCTGAATTTGTGCTAGTCGATATTTATCAACCAGAAGTAACTAAGGTTTTTGAATAGATCACCCTGG
>NW_021522052.1:0-243 GCF_001605985.2 Dendrobium catenatum | reverse complement strand
ACAAGGGATTCCGTTGCCTTACCGAAGGTGAATGGATTTTTTCAATGGCAAGCATCTCTAAGAACATAAATTTTTTTTTTAAAAAAAGCAAAATTTGAAATCTAAATCTTGCAGTCTAGTTGGAACTTTATAGATAAATACTTAATCTCAAATATCAACACTAAAAATAATGCAAAAGGAGGGTCATAACTTGTTGATAATTAATGGGCTCAAATTACTTTTTTATTGTAGTAATATTTGAGG
>NW_021522051.1:0-391 GCF_001605985.2 Dendrobium catenatum | reverse complement strand
GAGCTAGTAACCATCTGAACTATCTGAGCAACCTTGCGCCGATGATGTACCAAATCACTATCCTGCAAGTGAATATCATCATTATCCATAAGGCTTTCCACCCTATCTTTGAACACATAGCAATCTTCAATCACATGACCAATATACTTATGAAAGGGACAATACAAATGATGCTCTGTTTGCCCTTCTTCTTCTACTCTTTTGTTGGGTGGAAATGTCAAAATATTTTTCTTAATCAGTAACTTGAAGATCTTCTTTACACTCTCCCTCTTAAAGGGATACTCCTTGCTAAGCTTCTCTTGTAAGTATTGTTGGCTTTCTAGAGTTCTATAAGAGGGCCTAGGCTGCTGACCCTGTGATCGTGGCTAAAACTGACCAGGAGGCTGTACTG
>NW_021522050.1:0-679 GCF_001605985.2 Dendrobium catenatum | reverse complement strand
AAGAGGAATAATATTTTTATGTGGTTCGGCCCATATTCCAATCCAACCTACGTCCACGCTAGCCAACTCTCAGGCTAGAATTCACTAATCCTAGGTTTTCCTTGCAAACCTCGCTTCTTTAAACCAAAGAAATTATTTATAGCCTAAGTACTCTCCTACACAAGCAAGTACAACCCAATCTAATTATAATTAAAACTTCACTAAGTCAAATGGCTTAGATCAAGAAAATACAAAAATACAATTTATGTAAATAATACAAGCTCAAATTATCTTGCAATAAAATACCCAGAATATTTGAGGTGATATTACAAATTAATTTTAATCACCTCACTACTTGCAAATGGAATATTAAATTCGCTCAATTTTAAGATAGATTTATATTTTGATAAAAATATGAATAATATTTTAAATTAAAATATTTTCTTGCTGATTTAAACTTGAACTCTTCAAATAGAAAAATAATTAGATTTTAAGTGTAAATCTATGCAAAAAAAAAAAACTTGCTTTGCTAACTTTATGGATTTAAAAGTTGTAATATAAAAAACTTAATATAACATTTCCAACCAGTATTTCACCAAATAATAAATATTTTCAAGAAAGAAATATATGGTGAAAACTAAAAGAATAGCAAGAAAGATTTAGCGAAGGAAAGCAAACTCAAGAACTCTAAGAGATGCTA
>NW_021522049.1:0-242 GCF_001605985.2 Dendrobium catenatum | reverse complement strand
CACAGATAGACGGGCAAATAGAAGAAGTAAATAGGCGCTTGGAGACATACCTGCGATGTTTTGCTTTAGAAGCAGGTAGATGAACATAGTAAGGACATCTAGTTTATCATTGGGGATAGGGCATTCTTAAAGCTGCGACCAAACAGACAGAGGACAGTAGCCAACTGAAGAAATGAGAAGTTAGCCTCGGGGTACTTTGGCCCTTATATGGTATTGGAGAGGATTAGAGAGTGGCTTATTAC
>NW_021522048.1:0-223 GCF_001605985.2 Dendrobium catenatum | reverse complement strand
TTGCATTCCTCTCTTCATAAGAAGGAACCCAAACCTGCTTGGGTTCCTAAAACTAACATTTGATAATTTTTGCAGGAAGGCTCTCACAAAAGACCTCGTGAGAGTATGTGGTACCTGGACAGTGGATGCTCTCGACATATGACTGGTGACGCTAGCCAGTTTGTTGTACTAGAGTCCAGGACTGGAGGCAAGGTTACCCTTGGAGACAACACCACCAGGAAGG
>NW_021522047.1:0-230 GCF_001605985.2 Dendrobium catenatum | reverse complement strand
ATTCCTTTTCCATTTGGAAATCCAAATTTGGATCACAGTTCTCTTATATCCAATGAGGAAAGAGTGGCCTTCCCCTTTAAAGGGAAGTGCCCTCTTATCCATTTGGGTAGTTCATTATGAAGAATCCAAGGAGTTTGAAGAAGAGGAGTCCAAAGAGAAGAAGAATTGAAGACTTGAAGATTGAGAGCATTCCCCTCAAAATAACTTGCGTCATTACTAGGCTTAGAATC
>NW_021522046.1:0-296 GCF_001605985.2 Dendrobium catenatum | reverse complement strand
CGGATTCGTCCGGACACCAATCCGGTGTCGTCACGTCACTCAAATACACCGGAATCCAGTGTATTTGGGTGACCGGACACAATAATTCGCACGGAGAGAGAGGGGGAGGTTAGTTTAGTGTAGGTAATTAATGTGCTAATGCGATTTATTTTTCTTCTAATTTGTATAATCATTGGCCTATATTGATATATATTAATATATAAATTTATATATGATTATTTGGGTTTTTTTTATAACTGGATGATTTTTTTTTTGGATTGTTGGTTTTTTCATTTATTGCTGGAATTTTTAAAGAA
>NW_021522045.1:0-2781 GCF_001605985.2 Dendrobium catenatum | reverse complement strand
AAATGTTATACCATTTAAAGTAGCTGTCCATCCCTTTAATCCAATCGAGGAAAACCCGGGGTTCTAAAGTTCCGTCAAAAGTCGGGGCATCTATTTTAATGCTCTTAAGGAGCTGGGTGTCATTGTCTCTCCAAGGCGCGTCACGTCCTACCGGTTCTTGTTGGGGTCGGTGGTTGGGTCGGTAGTAATCCCTAGGAGGTCCGTAGTCTGTTCGGGTATCTTCGCCATATGGTGAGTGAGGTCTAGAAGGTGTGTAGATAGCCGGGTGTCCCATTCTTTCAATGTTGTCTAGTCTTTCTCCCGTATGACGTCTAAGTTCAGCTACACTCGTTTGGGTATCCTTCATTTGTTGTGTAAGTGTTCCTAATTGACCCATAATCATGTCTAAAGTGGTTTGCAAATGGGTAGGATCCATGGTTGGGTGTTAGGGGTCGCTAGGAAGACTTCCTAAGTCAAGGACAGCAGCTAAAGTCACAGAAAAGCTTGCTGGAAAAGTGGTTCCAGCAGCTGGAAAGCCAACAGCAGCAAGCCCACAAGAGGGGAGAACTGCCTAAGGGTTTCGGCTAGATTCCTGGGTGTGGACAGCACAAAAACAGCACCTATGGACTCTCCTAAATGATGTTCACAGTTGCTGGAAAAGATGGGACAGCAGTTCTAAACACAAATCCAAAAGTCCCAAGTAGGTAGAAACACTACGGACTCAAAGGCAGCAGCTAGACACACACTATGACGACTTAAATGCTCATGAACAGTGCAGGAAATGCAAAAACAGTGGCTAAAACAGTGGAAATTTGCTATCTAAGCAATGATATGCATGCCAAATTTTAGTCTACCATAAAAACTAGACCCTAGGATGCATCTAGCACAAGTCAAGCATGCTAGCCATGCTCTGATACCAAGATGATGTGAATCAATGTAGGAATTGCAATTAGAAATTAAAATGAAGATTATTCAAAACATTATCATCACAAATTTAATTACCAACAAAAGTCAAGGATTAAATCGTTCAAAGTAATTAACTTGCTTAGGCGAAGATATGCTTTTGAGTTTACCAAATCAATCTAATCATTCAAAGATAAAAGAAACAATTAAATGCTCATAACGACAATCCCGCAATTAATAATAAAGAAATTCACCTTGAGAACCTCTCTCTCTCTCTTGTTCACTCTTGGGCTTAAGCGGAGAATAAGAACCATGCAAGGATGAAGAGCACCACTATGATGAAGGCGATGGAAGACTTTGTTGCCGGAAAAGTAGTCACCGGAGAAGATGGTGGTGGATGACGTCCAATGATTGTCCAAGTGTAACCACGAAATCGTCGGTCAAAGATACTTGCGAGGATGGGAACAACTCGCTCTAAGTATTCTTCGACTGTGGTTTCGTCTTCAAATCCGACGTCGAAGCAAGGCGATCGTAGGATATCGATGCTCCCGTCGGCGTGGAAAACTAACCCCCACTCAAGTTCCGGATCCGCCATTCAACATTGAGGCGAAGCGGGAAGAAAGCAAGGGAGGGGAGGGGGTCGGCCAAGGGCTAGGGAGAGCAAGAGAAAATTCTGAAATTTTATTTCAGATTTCTATTAGTATGGAGGGAGAGATTAATGGTAATGAAACTCCTAAAGTTTGAATTAGGAGGGGGCGGGTATCATGGAGAAATAAGGAGGGAATTAATGGGTGCTTATGTGGCAAGTAGAGAGAGAAAAGATTGAGAGGGGTGGCCGGCCAAGCAAGTAGGAGGGAGAAGGTTGTGGTTAATTAGTGGGGCCCAAGAGATTAAATAAAATCTGATGTGTAAATTTCAGATTTAATTTAAATTTTGGGAAGTTTCCAAAGAGGGGTAAGAGGGAAAGAACTTGAATTTGAATTTCAGTAATTAACCCTCAATTAAGTTTCTTTCCTATTGTTGGTGAGTCACATAAGGAAAGTGTTAATGAGGAATTTATTGAGTGAATTTGAAATTCAAATCCAAGGGGGCTGTTTGGCGGATTGATTCCCGTGAGTGGAGAGCTCGGCATGGTGAAAGGGGGTCAGCCGATTGGCCTGGGTCGGCTGCTAGCACAGCAGGCGGCCAAAGCAAAGGGGAGATCGTCTGTCTGGTGAAAGGAAAGGGCTGTAACGGGTGGTAGAGGGGGCGGGAAGGCAAGGATTAGCGTGGAGGTGATCGGGTGAGAAGGATTTTCGGGATTTGGCTGCAAGGGGGAGGGCGGCTGTGTAGAGGGATTGGTGGAGAGGAAGGAACAGTGAACTCACATGATAAAACCAAGAGCTCGCTGGGCGGGCTGTTGGGTATTGCTGGCGGAGCCTCTCCTAGGTCTCCTCTCTCCTTCCTCTCGAGCTCTCAAGTAAGAAGACGAAAGAAAAATTCAGAAAATTTCATTAATCAAACATTAGCCTCTTACAACAAGAAGAGACCCCTTTATAAAGGTCTCAAAGCATGAAAAGGGAAAAGACTCATATGCCCCTTGGGCTACAATAGACACTACGCCTACATAAGGGCGAAATCGTCACTAATACATGAAAATAAAAGATACATGGAATAAAATAACATGATAACATCAAAAATATAAGCTCCCGATCGTAGCCGTCGATCTACGATTCCTTCGCCGATAAACCTGCCTAAAATGTCTGTCGATGACCTCATCATTCTCCCCGGGTGGGAGAAAACTCGACCCCGTCGAGTGAGCAGCTCTGGAACTCTCGTACAACTCCAAAAGGTCTGGATCTAAGATCTGTAACTCCTCTCGGTCCATCCAAGTGTCCTCCGTCGGTGGTGTCCCTTTCC
>NW_021522044.1:0-283 GCF_001605985.2 Dendrobium catenatum | reverse complement strand
TTTGCCTTAAATGGCCTAAATGTCCCAAAAAAAAACACGTACTAATACTAAATGTATTTAAATAACTACTGAAAATGTACTGAGACTGAATTGTAAATAAATATTTTATATATAGCAATTATCATAATGACTATTGATACGGCTCGTATCACAAAATTATCTTGTTTGGGCACGAATCTCGAGGCAAAAGTTAGTTGGAAACTTTAAAGATTAAATTCAAGAGCATATGAACTTCGATTTCAGAGAACTTATAGTCAAACTGAGCGTCTCGGAAATACGAACC
>NW_021522043.1:0-298 GCF_001605985.2 Dendrobium catenatum | reverse complement strand
ACCCCTTTCATCAAAATTTTCTACCCCTTGGGTGACTCCTCCTACTCCTTCATTACTTTGGTGCTCTCTCCCCTTCCCAAAATTTTCTACTCAACTTGTAATCTCTCCAACATCATCATCTTCTACTCCATGTTTCTTAGGACAGGACTCATCAAAAACTACATGGGCTGTCTCTTCCACCATCAAAGTTCTCTTGTTAAACACCCTAAAAGACCTCCCAACACTAGAATATCCCAAGAATACTGCTTCATCAGATTTTGTATCAAATTTTCCCAAGTGAGACTTCCCATTGTTGTGA
>NW_021522042.1:0-276 GCF_001605985.2 Dendrobium catenatum | reverse complement strand
CTTATGATATTGATGAAGTTATGACTGCTGTCAGGAAGTTGACAAGAATGTCCTTTTTAGGTTGGAGCAAATATTTGCCCCATAGTCAGGAACCAGTTTCCTACAGACGGCGTCAAAATGTTGCGTCCTGGAGTATTCGTGGCGGTAGAGAAATATATAATATAACGTCTTAGCATTGCACGAAGATCCAGCACACAATCAGATAAGTGAGAGGGTGTAGTGTTCATAAGAGGTACCAGAGTTTTTACGTGGAAAACCCCTAAAAGGGGGAAAAAC
>NW_021522041.1:0-217 GCF_001605985.2 Dendrobium catenatum | reverse complement strand
CAGTAACCATCTTCATCTGTGACAAACCTCACCATGGATGGACAACCAGTTCTAACATCTGGTCTATTGAATATCTTTCTTGAATTAAGATCAATACTTTTCTTAAAACCTGTTTTTGAACAGACAAAGTCCTTCGATTTTATCTTCCTAGAATTTAGCCAAAAACTGTGATGATCCTTACGGACGCTAAAGCCATTATCGTGGGCATAAGTGCAAA
>NW_021522040.1:0-483 GCF_001605985.2 Dendrobium catenatum | reverse complement strand
TAATAAAATTAAGCTTTTTCCTCTCTAATTTTTTTTTAATTTAACATGGCATCAGAGCCTTCATATCCTTGGCCAGAATTCTAATTTTTTTTATTGTCGGACTTTCTAAAGGGTGGGCTCGGCCTTCCCTTCAAAAACTAAAGGGATCGTATTCTGGCTTGTTCGTTCCTGCATATGTCCAACCGAGAAGGGTAGAGTACTTCATCTCGTAGTCTCTTCATTTGATCAAGAGAGAAAAATTTCTAATGTGTCTCATCCAGAAGAGTCAGCGAGAACCCCATGCTCTTTGTGTTCGATCAAGAGAGACGAACGTCTCGTAAACCCCTCTCCCATGCGCGCGACCAAACCTGACGAGAGAGGCATGTGGCCAAAAGATTATGTGCCTACTTTTGGGAGCAGATTGAGCGGGATTGCACTCACCATTATGTGTGATCAAGGACGAGCTAGTTCTTTTGTTCTAATTCCTACTCACATACGTCCAGA
>NW_021522039.1:0-1278 GCF_001605985.2 Dendrobium catenatum | reverse complement strand
TTTGTCTCACCCTCCTACTTTCCAAAAACTTCAATCCTAGCAGCCCAAAACATTCCCCAAGGCATGAAAAAGCTTCCCCCCTATAACTAAGCTTCTCCAGCCATTAGAGTGGGGGTTGCTTAAGCTAGAAACCCAAACAAAGAAGAGAGAGAGTGAAAGAGAGAGAAAATAATATTCCTATAGCAATTTTCAATCCAGCCGCCAAAAGTTCTTGAGTCCTTCAGCAAAGTTATAGAGGATAGCAAGAGCTTTCCAACGAGCCTAAGTACATCAAAATTCATCCACATGATTGTAAGATATCATAAATTTTCTCTAAAAGTTTGACTTGAAACTGTAGCAAATCTACAACACATGAAGCCTCCAAACTTCATGTGTTGGAAGACTATATTACCCTCAAGGTACATTTCAAATTTTGTTAAATTTCGTTGAGTATTTTTGGAGATATGAGCATTTGAAAATTTGTAGTCAAAATGAACTGGACTAGATCTGGACTGTCCGATCAAAGATTAGACGGCCCAGATCTGAGCATACCACGCGCGTCTTAGCTGGGATTCGAACGTGGGTTGGTCAACACCACGAGTGACACGTGGCATTATGCTGTGGCGCCACATCGTCGCGCCAATCATTGGCCAATTTGACTAAAGTTGGTCAAAAATAATTCAAACAATGCTAAAAAATCTTCCAAAATTCATAGAAAATTGAATTTTCCACCAAATTGGACATTCTTGAGCTCGTTGGAAAGGTATTTTAATGTAGTATTAAATAAAATTAATTTTAATCTATTTTGAGTTCTGGATTTTAATAAAATTGATTTTATTTCAATTTAGATTTTCCTAATTTTTTTATAATCCAGGGATCAAATTAATCCCAAATTTTGGTGGAATGTTCTTGAGCATCTTAGGCATATTATATGATTTTTCTAGGATCAATGCTTTTTAATTTTTTATGTTGTGAATTTTCAATGTAAAAGGTCCATTTTGGACCCTAACTTTGAAAATTCATAACTCATTAGATACTTAGTATTTTTCTGTGAAATTTTTTTGATGTGAATTTATGTGTACCAGGGTTAGACACACCAAATTTCATGCCCATTTGAACAGTAGGGACACTTAAGGAAATGTCTAGAAAATTTAGAAAATTTCTAGGAAACTATACACACACCCAATAGGGGTGAAAATCAAACACATTAAACTTATTAACATTTTGAACCACAGGTTTAAATTTTACTGAATTTGGAGCTCATTAGGTTAGAAAATTATCCTTCTCAAAATTCATCCC
>NW_021522038.1:0-445 GCF_001605985.2 Dendrobium catenatum | reverse complement strand
ACCCTAGGTATGCTCAACATTTTATTTTCGAAGATAAATAACAAAAGGGTTATAAGATCAAGATTTGCAAAAGAAGAAACATCTAAAAATTATATTTTGATGATGTATAAAATGATAATATTAAGATTTCGTGTTGGATATATAATTTTTTTGTTGTTTTCTAAAACAAATTTTTAATACAAAAATTTTTAAATTA
Source organism: Dendrobium catenatum (assembly GCF_001605985.2). NCBI lineage: Eukaryota > Viridiplantae > Streptophyta > Magnoliopsida > Asparagales > Orchidaceae > Dendrobium > Dendrobium catenatum. The sequence continues at coordinate 249 of NW_021522038.1, read as the reverse complement.
AAAAAAAAAATTGTACTAAAAAGTCCTAAAAAGTAGCAATAAAATTGTCCCAAACAAAACCTAAATTTTGAATTAAAATTTTTGAAATAATTTAGAATAAACAAAATCTTATATTACAAGTAAAAACACACATGCCTTAGCTATTTTATTCCAGAAATTAGGTTTTATTTTAAATTAAATGTTCTGTTATATTTATTAAGTGGTGAAAATTACTCATTTTAATTAATATTGAGTGAGAAATTGCTCATT
>NW_021522037.1:0-370 GCF_001605985.2 Dendrobium catenatum | reverse complement strand
GACTTCCTTCTATGTCCTAGATCCCTAATGTTAGTGAGGTGCTCAATATAGTAGAAAATAAGATCAGTAGCATTAAATTCTCTATGGGCTATGATATAAAATTGGTGATTGAAAGGAGTGGAATGAAGTGGACATAATCACCATCTTTTGGAATTACAGAGGTTTGAAGCACATGTTGGATTATCCTAGCATCCTTAACTAAGGTGTTGGACGCCCCATCATAATAAGAGACAAATGTGTTTTGCAAAAAGTGATTGGCCGGAGCCCAATCAAAATCAGGGTCTTGATATAAAAGGTGAAGCTTGTCTCCAGTGGTGGTCAATTAAAGGAGCTCGTGATAGTCACAATAAGTGATCTCAAAAGGACATTT
>NW_021522036.1:0-207 GCF_001605985.2 Dendrobium catenatum | reverse complement strand
AGTACGAAACAAAAGATACTGCATTTAGATAAATAGGAATTATAACATTACAACAAACTTCTCCCCCTTTTGACAGCACAAAAAGGATGATCAACTAAAAGCACAAAAGCAAAAAAAAGGAAAAACTACAAAGCAAACACAGACAATCTAGTCAGACGGATCCTGATCACTTGGTGGTGGAGGTGGATTTGGCTGAAAGTATTGAAA
>NW_021522035.1:0-444 GCF_001605985.2 Dendrobium catenatum | reverse complement strand
AGTTGATTGTACTTGTTCAGTATTATTGTATTGAATGCATGTTTACTGTATTGACATACGGATTTACTGCTTTATCAATTTCTGCTTTATTGATTTGATCGGATTTATGGATTTACTGTATCGTACGATTTCATCGATTTCATTGATTGATCGCTGAGCATTGAAACTATTGATTCATTGATGCTATGGACATGGATATTATAAATTTATTGATAGTATTGCATAGACTCATTGATACTATTGCTTCTGCACCATATTAGCCTGTTGCATTTGATTCATTGTTAGTATAGATTGAGCTTTATTGTACTACTTTTATAATCGATTTCATTGACTTGATTTGATCGATTGATTCGATACGATTGATTTGACTGATCGACAGATTCTTCTGAGATTTGACGTACTGATTAATTGAGTTTGATTTCATCGACTATTGATTTCATCGAC
>NW_021522034.1:0-305 GCF_001605985.2 Dendrobium catenatum | reverse complement strand
TTGAAGGTGACAAGTGAAACTGGGAAAAGTCAACCCTTAAGAGGGGACTAAAAAGAAGTTTTGTGCAACAATATCAAAGTGATCAGTGAATGTGGAAGTAAGCACAAACATCCCTACGGCGTATTTACATACAACATCTAAAGACAATCTCATATTTTGCATGGCGAACATCACGTGGTAGAGGACAAATCGTCGTGGCCACGGATTGCCGAAAAATACAAGAAATTCTTTAGAGTTATATCTATACAGAGGGATATTTACAAGTGGCGGGGGATGCCCCTTGCGATGTGCAAACTCAAGCATAG
>NW_021522033.1:0-404 GCF_001605985.2 Dendrobium catenatum | reverse complement strand
CAAATTTCTAATAAAATTGACCACTCAAATTAAAAAAAAAAAAATCAATCAAATACAAGCCTAACACTTAGGATAGATTGAGGTGTTTCTAAAGTAATTCAGAATCTCAAAACACCTCCTAATTCTCCTCCCTTGAATCTAAAAATAAGTGATCAATATTGAACTAATCCCTATTCAAATTCAAAACTTTACCTTCCTTTTATATCAATCTTCAAAATTCTTAAATAAAATTTGTATCGCTATTTTAATCGAGAGTGTTCGTAGGAAAATTTCCAATTTTCCTGCGATGTAATTAACTACGAGGGCTTGCGCTCGTAGGAGAGTTAGAAACCTAAAATTGATTTTCAAAATTAATTTTTCAAAACCCTTAATTAATTATCTTTGGGAAAATTCAGATTTCAATG
>NW_021522032.1:0-326 GCF_001605985.2 Dendrobium catenatum | reverse complement strand
AACAGTCCTCTGCTGTCCTGTACCCGTGCCAGAATCATTCCTTCCACCCAGTCTTTTTTGAGGACAATCTGCTGCTCTGTGCCCTCGCTGTCCACAGTGAAAGCACTGCCCCATCAACAGGTAGCACCGACCTGCATGTCGTTTACCACAGTGAATGCATGCTCCAGAATTGCCAGACGATACTATCGATGCAGATCACGATACAGATCCCGATGCAGATCCTCTCGAACTATCGTATCTGCTTTTCTTCTCCTCTCTATCTCTGTCTCTACCAGAATCATCTCGTCGTACCTCATCTCTCCTCCTCCTGGTATCCTCGTACCTCG
>NW_021522031.1:0-248 GCF_001605985.2 Dendrobium catenatum | reverse complement strand
GTGAAAAGAAGCTTCCCATCATAATTTTGGTTGTGAAAAGTAGCCTAAATGGTGGTGAAACCATGGGTCGACCCTAATTTTTATGAATGGTCGACCAAATCCGGTTCTTTTGTAGATATCTTGTCTGATCTTTCCTATGATGCTTGTTTTCCTAATCTAAAGCCTTCTACTTTTCATGGTTTGCATTTCCTTTAAATTTCAGATGAAGAGGTTGTAAAACCCTTCAAAAAGCTGATTTTTTTAGTGCA
>NW_021522030.1:0-303 GCF_001605985.2 Dendrobium catenatum | reverse complement strand
GGCCTAAGGGTGGGCAAATGCCCACCCTCAAAAAAAAAATTTTAAATATTTAGAGGGAATTTTTTAGAATATTTTGGATATTTTGCACATTTTGCCCTCCCTAAAACAATTTTTTTGTCCTAATTTTATCAATCCTAAGCATCTTTGCTCATCCCCCAAAAAAAAATTTTTTTTTGCCCACCCTAAAAAAAGGAGCTGGATCCGCCCCTGGAATTAAACAATATATGGGTTCGATGTGTATATTAATTTCATCAAACTGCTCGATTCAACTATAAGCATGTCAGATTTATAGATCATTCTTTT
>NW_021522029.1:0-291 GCF_001605985.2 Dendrobium catenatum | reverse complement strand
CATTTCAAACAGCATAGATTTGCATATATTAAATCTGCTGAGAACACATAAAATCATCTCAAAAATGAGTATAATACACAAACTACTATTTAGTATATTAAAAGAACAACAGCCACATATTTCAGTTTGAGTAATAATATGCACATATTTTGGTTTTAAAATCAAAACTCATTTGAAACGACACATAATTTGAAACAAAAAATGTCACCGTGATAATGAATAAAATTAATATAAAATATTAGGACAACTGAAAAGAGTGAGATAGATCAGTTAAGGAGCCAATGCCAGCAC
>NW_021522028.1:0-212 GCF_001605985.2 Dendrobium catenatum | reverse complement strand
TGTAATTCAACATTGTTTGAAACCTAGAAACTTATCCAGAGTTATGATCCATGAGATCTCACACTGAAGAAAGTAACTCTTATAAAAAAAATCTATTAAATTTAAGTTATCCCCAACAAAAATTCAAGTAGCTTAATATTAAAAAGAATTTTAATACAACATCATCTCAAACAAGGGATTAACCAAAAAACAGAAAAATGAAAAGATCAAAA
>NW_021522027.1:0-287 GCF_001605985.2 Dendrobium catenatum | reverse complement strand
TTATAACTTTATATATATTTGTGGTAATTTGACATACCTCACTAGGATTAGAGAACTTTTACATATATTCATGAAGACTTGTTTTGTCTTGAAAACTTTTGGAAAGGTTTGAGATGTTGAATGTATGTTTTGCAATGACTTTTTTTTTTCTGAAATGGCGATACTTGAACGAACTTTTCTTTTAGAATGAGCAACAAGTTTTATAATGTCTTGGAGTTTCTCCCATGTATGGTTAGAATAGAATATTTTGATTAGAAAATCTTATACATTTGTGCTTGCATTTATAC
>NW_021522026.1:0-226 GCF_001605985.2 Dendrobium catenatum | reverse complement strand
GAGCTCAATAATGCAAGATGCCGCCATTATTGTCCAGGATGATAGGCATATCGTCCTGGCCGATTTGCATAAATATGAGGAAAATCGTCCTGAATATCTCCCTGAAATGAAGCTGGATGATGTCTAATCGTCGTGGACGATCTTGCGATCGGCCTGGAAGAAATCCCCATAAATTGCTTTCCAAAACTACCTGGGAAATTTTGGAAAAATTGTCCTAAATCGTCCT
>NW_021522025.1:0-358 GCF_001605985.2 Dendrobium catenatum | reverse complement strand
ATCAAGATGTTCGTGAGAAGATGAAGAAATGGACGACAAGAAGAATCCCAAATCTCAAAAGTCACTTGAGTCCTAGGTTTAGAACCCGGGTTGTTGTCAGTGGTGCCCGGCCACTTTACTTTCAGCAGACCCTGGTTTGTAATAAGCAAGGCAACTTTGCCTATGGAAATTTATTAATTAATTTTTTTATATTTGATGTTTGATGTGATTGCGTATAGGATTGCCTGCTTTTTGTAGTTTTTTGGCGATTCTTGCATGCCGATTTTGATTTAGCCTGGAACCTGATCGTAGGCTCTTAAGGACTCATTAAAATTTTTCTAATTAAATCAAATTAAAATATTTAAGCTCACATAGAAAC
>NW_021522024.1:0-228 GCF_001605985.2 Dendrobium catenatum | reverse complement strand
ACCCTTAGGGCCTTGTAGAAACTTCATTTATAATTAGAATTGCTCTTCTTTTATTAGATCCCTAAAACCTTTGACATACGTATAGAAGTCTTAAGGATTAGAAAATAACATCACTTTTGATCTTACTACACTAGTGACATCTAAGGACAAAAACTAAGGACCGAGTCTTAGAAAATATAGACTTAGGGTGTATGTTCCCTATAGGATAGAAACATTAAAACAAAAACC
>NW_021522023.1:0-457 GCF_001605985.2 Dendrobium catenatum | reverse complement strand
ACTGAAGAAAAATATTTTTTTCTAAGTTCTGATCGTCGAGGATGAAATATTTTCATCCCAGAACGAAGGGAACCGACTATGGCAATTTCTGGCAATGTTCTGCAGTTTTCGGAACCGACCTTTGATATAACTGTTCGTACCGGACGAAATATTTTGTCCCGGGAGAACCTATTTCGTCCCAGGACAAAATTGGTTCGTACTGATGCACAAATGGTTCGTTCTGGACAGTTTTTTACACAGTTCGTCCGTACTAACTCAAGTTCATACGGGACGATCCAGTGCGCAGAAAAACATGATTTTAGCAGTTTTTTGGACGATTTTGCATGTCCTTTCTATATAAAGAGTCCTAGAAACTATTACAAGTACCTTTGGAGTTTTTTTCTCTTGAGAGGGATCATTGAGTGTGAGAGTTTGGGAAGAATTGTAAGAGTGAAGAGTGAGAGATTAAGTGAGGGGT
>NW_021522022.1:0-280 GCF_001605985.2 Dendrobium catenatum | reverse complement strand
CAGGGTATGGAGATACGATAGCCTAAACTGAAAAGCGTTTATTTAGCTGAAATTCAAAGAAAAAGTCTACTATAAGTTTTGCTGCTTCGATTAAACCATAAAAACTACTACAAGAAGTTGTTGAAAAAAAAAAAAAGAAAAAACCAAACAAACTAACAAATTAAAAAATAAAAAAGATTACACAAAATTTATCTAATGAAACTAATATTGCTGAAGAACTGTTTGATATGAGTCCACAAACTCCTCCCCAAAGTATAGAACATAGAAAATAGATTCCTTC
>NW_021522021.1:0-364 GCF_001605985.2 Dendrobium catenatum | reverse complement strand
TATAATAATAATAATTATTATTATTATAAAACTTTTATTCTAACAAAACCTTTATTTAATTTTAAATTACCAAATTATTAGTAAGATTAAAAAAGCAAATTGAAGGTGGCTTCTAAACACAAATAAGTAGAACTCAATCATTACATTCAAGTAGGCGTGAAGTCTAAAACTAAAAATGTTAATCAATTTTCTACCAAGCAAACACTTGAGCTCAATTCCAATATCACTTCTAAATATTTACATCAAAACAACCAACATTTAGAGTACTCTGTCTAAAAGTCACCAATTATTCTAAGAAAAAACCTAAAAAACTTCATTAGTTAGCCCATAATATTAAATTTCGGAACTAGCATTCCTCTAGATG
>NW_021522020.1:0-282 GCF_001605985.2 Dendrobium catenatum | reverse complement strand
ATGAAGAAAAATTAGCCTCGTCGGTGGCGAAATGACGTCCGATCGCAGAACGGATGACGTCATTGCGTCCGGAACGTCGTCATCATTCAGAAAATATATTTTATTTGATAAATTGGGATCATCGGAGATAGTGGAGAATTTCTATGCAATTCAAATATGATATTAAGGCATGCGTTACGACGGAAACGAGCCCTCGAAAATGCTCAGATGACATCCGATCGACAAACGGAGAACGCCATTGTGTTCGGAATGTCGTTGACATTCAGGATATACATTTTATTT
>NW_021522019.1:0-389 GCF_001605985.2 Dendrobium catenatum | reverse complement strand
GAAGATCATAGTCAATTTATATTGGTTAAATGATTATAGTCGGGCGATAGTGGTTAGAGTATCACAGTTGGGTGAAGATGGTTGTAAGATATTTGTCAAGAAATGATTGGTGGAGGATTGTAGTAAGGAGATAGTGATTAGAAGAGTATGGTTAGGAAATGGTGGTTTGAAGATTGGAGCAATTATATTGAAAAAACTTTGATTAAAAATTTTTAAAATTGCTTGAAATTTGTTATGGAAGCTTGAGTAGGATATAAATTGTGAAAATTGAGTTCAAAATATTCATAATATTCTCAAGAACACTAAAAATGTTAGAATTGGATATTCTAGGCCATAAAAAAAGGGCCTTGAAGTGCAGCTATCCAAAATGTATACCTACAAATAATCAT
>NW_021522018.1:0-277 GCF_001605985.2 Dendrobium catenatum | reverse complement strand
GTTTTTAAGCCTTGCTGCGTTGCTGTGTTTTTTGGATTACTTTGGGTATACTGTCATTAATGGAAGCATTCTTTTGTCTCTGCATTGGTGTGGGATATTTGGGTATACAAAATTTCTTGGGGTCTCAGGCTTTTCACCCCAGTTTTGTTTAAATTTGGTATACTTACTTCTCGGGGCTATATTTTTTGGGGGTCGTGGCTGCCCCGCTTCTCTTGATCCTCCCAGGTGGTTTTTTGCATACACTCGGACTGACTTGCTGTATCCAGATGGTGTGTTA
>NW_021522017.1:0-234 GCF_001605985.2 Dendrobium catenatum | reverse complement strand
ACGACTTACAACCTAAGACTCACAACACAACACAACATACAAGACTCACGCTTGACTTAACAAAACTTGACAACCAAATTTTGACAAACTCACAACTTGACAAACCAACCTAGGATTTCCTAACTTGCTCTGATACCAATTGATGCGGGCAAAAGATATAGGGAGCCTATACCCTTCGCCCACAAAGAGACTCGACGGACAAAATTGAGAAAAGGAGAAAAGAGGGACGAACAA
>NW_021522016.1:0-2898 GCF_001605985.2 Dendrobium catenatum | reverse complement strand
TAAATAGGATGTTATAAAGTGGTATGTATGTAAATTTCCCTTAAAAAAATTATGTGATGGGACTAATCTCTGGACGTTAACAGGGACCTCCCTTTAGAGTCATGAGCAAAATAAAATTTTATTTATTATAATATCAACCTTTTCTGAAGTCCATGCATTGATTAAAGCAATAAAATTTTTACTCTAAACTCTTCAAATCTATTTGAATTTGATCATGGACGAAGATCCATTAGAGCTCTGAAAGTGTCAAAATTAAGTTTAGAAAATAAATAATGGTATTCGGGGCCACATAAATGCTAGAATAGATTTATCGTTGCCCAATTTGCCCAGATCAAATTTGGGGGCACAGGTAGATACAGTGCTAGTTTGTGCTTTTTGGTATGAGTGCCTTTCAAGAGAGGGATCAATTTTTTTTTTCTTTTTGTCTTTCATTTTCATTTTTTTATCATTCCTTAAAATTTTTAAAGAGTTTTTTTCCTAATTTTTTATTTTCCCTTCTTTTTATATTTTAAAGAGAGTTTTTTTAATAACTAACTTTTTAAACTTCTCTTATCCCTTTACTATTGGATTATAGTGTTCATATAATGGAACAAATAGTTGGAGTTTTCTCTTTATAAGCCTAAGTTAAAGAATGTTGAATAGAATAATACCTCAATTGGTCGTCCACGATTAATTAAGATTCTTTTAATATTATAGCAGGGATTACAAATCCAATGTTGATGATAAGTGCATCTTGATGTGAAATATGGATCCCTTCTAAGTTAGAATTATCAAATTTGATAGAATGATCAACGAAAGATTTCTTGGTTATTTGTTCATGGATGGTAAAGTGAACTTGAGGAGGTAGAAAGGGTCCTCAAACATTAATTAGTCTCGATTTCTCTAACCATTTGCTAGTAGCCTAGTGTTACCTTTGTTGATTTTCCCCTATATGAGTAAATCGATTTTGAATAAATCAATGAAGGTAACCCTATATGATTAATCTTACAATTTTCCATTTTAATTGTTAGTATGCCTCAACAGTGTATCCGTGGCTACAATGGAAAAGATAACACTGCTTCTAATTTTTAAATTTCATTTTAAGGGATGAGGCTACTTAATTAACACTTCTTATCTCATATAACTATAAAAATATAAACTCGTGATATAACTAATGTCATAATTTCTTTAGCTATTTATATTCTTCCCATTTTTTAGGTGATCGATATCTCTTTGTTATTTGGCTAGTGAGAAGGAAAGAACTTGATTTCTTGATAGATTATGTTTTCTTTGTTTTGATTAATTTATTAAGCATGCTATTATTTGCTAAATGATTGCTCAAACTGTCTTCGATGTGCATATTGATGATTTCATTAGTAGTAAATTGTGTTTTCATTCTATAAATTAAATTTGCATAAGAGAAAAATATTTCTCGCATTATGATAAATAGAAAGGTAAAGACCTCCAAGAAAGGTTTCCCATAATAACTCATGACCCACTCCCAAAATATGATGAACTTTAGAGAAAAATCTTTGAAAATATTTTTTTAAAGAATTCTCTTTCAGTTTGATGTATATATCCTTGATAGATGAGAGGATTCTATTATGATTCTCTAATGGGTACTAAACTATTTGATGACAACTTGAACAACGTGGGTGAAGTTGTAGATACTATTATCAAAACTTGAATCCAATTGAAATAGGATGTTAGAGAATTTCATCTATTAAATGTGAAATCTCTTGAAAAAATATATCAAGATGGAAAATGATTCCAAAGTCTCATAGAAGATTCCTCTTGAATAAGACATCATAAATTACTTCATATATTGTTAGAGGAATATCCATAAATTAGGGGTCAAGTCCCTAAGGCTAGTAGAAGATTCCATATTTCCATGTTAATCAAGCGGCATGAGAACAATGACTTGAATTAATGGTGTTAATAAGTTTGGGTCAAGATGTGGTTGAGGATGAACTTTAATATTAGGGGTGTCAATTCGGGTGAACGAGTCGGATTCATGTCGAATCCGAATTGACCCAGCCGCAAAAAGGTTGACACTAATCTGACCCGGTTTTACAAACGGGTCAAATTTGTCAACTTGGACCCGACCAGTGCGGTGTACCGGGTTAACCTGACCGACCCGCGAGGGCTAAAAATCGCGCGGCAGTGGAGGTTGTGGTGCGAGTCCACCGGCTGGGTCTCGTCATCTCGACTCTCCACTGCGCTACAGCCTACCGGATCCTGGAGCTAGCGCGGAGCTGCCGGTGGAATACCAACGGCAACAATAATGCATGGGAAGGCGGCAGGAGTGGCAACGCATGCGGGAAAGATGACGACATCACGTATAGCAGGTGGGACGGACGCAGCGGCTGCGCGCATCGCGGGTGGGATGGATGGGGACAACTACAACGGATGTGACGGCATGACGTGATGCATCGATGACAACATACTTAACGCTTGACGTCCTAACACGACGATCTCATGCAAGATGATGAAAACAGGTTAAATCGGGTTAGTTTCGAGTTTTTGGGTTAACCATAACCCAACCCAATTTTACAAACGGGTTGGAACTACAAACCCAAACCCGACCCGTATGATAATCGGCTTGACCCAAACCAAAAATTTTCTGAGTTGGGTTTCTGTCATTTAGATTTTGACAAGGATGTAGTATACACAGATAAAAATTAAAAGAGATCATATTTTTGTGTGAAATTTTGAAAAAGATAAAAAAATTTAGAGGGGTTGAAAGTTGTCTTATGCAATGTAACCTACTTTTTGGAGTTATTTGATAGACTTAGCTCATTTTTCTAACTAATTTGCTTTTGTGGTTGCAATGTGATTAGAGATGCAAACATATTTGATCGATCGATAAATGATATTTATTCATATAAATTTTATTTATATTTGGCCTAATTTTATTGA
>NW_021522015.1:0-333 GCF_001605985.2 Dendrobium catenatum | reverse complement strand
TAGAAAATTTAGAATATTTCCAATAATTAGGATTCACATCCTCTTGAGTTGAAACTTCAAACAATTGAACTTAGTGACATGTACAGCCACTAGAAATATTTTTTTTACTGATTTTAGAAGTCATTAGGACCCTTAACCAATTTTCCTAAGTTTAAGCCTTAATTAAGCCTTTAAACCTTCTGGAAAATGTAATAAATCAATTTAAACCCTAAAAATATGTATAACCCCTCTAACTGACCAGAATTAAGCCCTTAATCCATGAAAATTAAAAGCCATTTAATTTGACATTAATTCTGTAATTAATTTAATTTTAACTAAAAACCCATATTTAAT
>NW_021522014.1:0-568 GCF_001605985.2 Dendrobium catenatum | reverse complement strand
CTGTACTCGAGGTCGTGAGTCATGAGAGAGAAGTAAATGGGAAAACAAATCATTGATGTTTTTCATGTGTCCAAAAAAGATATTTGTGGCTTCTTTAGATTAATAAATAATTTTAAAAGGAAATACTATAAAAATTAGAGTATGTTTCCTCGTTGACGAACTTGTTGCTCTGTTAAGCCACAAAAAATTCAACTTTAAGCCCCTTTAGGATTTCAGTTTTAGATTTAGCCACTAAAATAATAATTTCTCATGTTCACCAAAATCTCTTTTCATCATTCCGTCCACAATGGAAGTCATTCCTCCCTCTCTCTTTCAATATTTTACCCCATCAGTCTTTCTCTCTCTACAATTGAAGCATTGCATGGTCCGAGTATAAGTTGGATTGAAGATTTGAAATGGAAAAAGCATGTAATAAATAAAAAAAAAAGTTGACAAGGGGTTGTACCATAATGGATGCTTAAGTTATATGTGGGCTTTTGCCATTGGTATATATATCTAAGAGTTCCCCCCTTGCCCCCCCTCCCTCCGGCCATGGTGTCAGATATGTGTCGGACATTGCACGCCTCTT
>NW_021522013.1:0-252 GCF_001605985.2 Dendrobium catenatum | reverse complement strand
CAAAAATCTCATTTGTACAAACATATTTCAAATTTCTACACTCCTCTTAAAATTAGAAGAAAATTATTATACACTACGGGAAAACACGCGAATACCATCGGATTTTCCGGCGGAAAATTCTAGACGGTAATAAATGGCGTGGCCACCGGCGGATTTGCTCGACGGAAAATTTGCGTCAACCTTTCCGACGCAAAAGACGTCGTAAAGTTATCGACCTCGGTGCCTCCGGAAAATCCGACGGTATAGGATTGC
>NW_021522012.1:0-255 GCF_001605985.2 Dendrobium catenatum | reverse complement strand
ATGGATAATATTGACATTATCGCCCTCAATGATCAACCCCTTGCATTCCAACATCCAACTCTTAAGGAACTCCTTCATCGTAATAACTGCTTCCATTTCAAGCTGGCCCACATCCCAATGGATATTCTTCTTCCCAAATGAACTGATCAAATGGCCTTTATGATCCTGAAAAACACCACAAATACCACCAAAATTGGAGCTAAGCAAAGAGGCATCTGAGTTAATCTTAATCCAATATTTCGGTGGAGGGCACCA
>NW_021522011.1:0-276 GCF_001605985.2 Dendrobium catenatum | reverse complement strand
TTTGGTAATCGTAACACTGCGGAGGGTTATTCAATAATCCGTCCACCACTTTTTGATAACATTCCGTTTGATTTCTGGAAAATTAGAATGTTTATTTTTTTACAATCTATTGATTACCGCATGTGGATGTTAGTGAATGATGGATATGTTGCTCCATTTAAAATTGTTAATGGATTGAAAACTCCTGTACCTTTTAATGAATGGAGCAATGAAAATAGGGAGTTAGTGTCACGCCCCAAGTTCTAACTTGGAAAGAATGTCAATCAATTTCTCAAA
>NW_021522010.1:0-236 GCF_001605985.2 Dendrobium catenatum | reverse complement strand
TATACACATACTAACCAGTTATTATATATCAGTAACAATTAATTAATGATATTGGTGTCCTAATGATGTCGCCAGAAAAACCTGTTGCAGTAACAAAAAAGCAATGCAGTATCAGTAAATCCATATACTGACAACAAATCAGTAAACAATAACAATGAAGCATTAAAATTATATAATAATAGCAACAATGAATCAATAGTATGCATTTCAATAATCATATGGTACTTTATTCAACA
>NW_021522009.1:0-294 GCF_001605985.2 Dendrobium catenatum | reverse complement strand
AAATTTTCACTTCGTGGACTGCGAAGGGTTGTATATCTCCAGAGATTCGGAACTCTTCTCCATCCTTCAGATATTTCATACATTGGTGCATAGTTGATGGAACAAGACCATTCTCATGGAGCCAAGGTCTACCCAAGAGTGCTTTGAATGAAGTGTCCGCATCGATAATATGAAATTTGGCTTCTGTGTACAGTTCTCCAAATTTCAGGGGAAGAACAAATGAACCTACAGTTTTTTGTCCTTTCTCGTTAAAGCCGTGCACCATAAGTTTATCTGAACCTAGATGTTGAATAT
>NW_021522008.1:0-572 GCF_001605985.2 Dendrobium catenatum | reverse complement strand
CTCTTGCTGGACAGTTTTTCCCCCAATGGGAGTGAATTGGAGCCTGCGTAAGAGCACCGGGCCTTGATCGTCGCCTCCGATATTTAGACTCTTGCCGGACAGTTTTTCCTCCAATGAGAGTGAACTGGAGTTTGCGTAAGAGTACCGGGCCTTGATCGCCGCCGCCCAAAAATTTTTCATTAGCCAGCCAACTTCTCCAAATTTCGTAGGAGAAATTTTAAACCAGTTAAAGAGATGCCTTCTCCCTAGCCCCTGAGGGGGGTATTTATAGCTTTTTCAAAGGAGGTTTGAGGGTCAAATTTCTGAAATTTTAATTAATTTTTGGAATTTTTTTAATGCCCAAAAGATTAAATAGTTTCCTATTATTGAAAAAATGGAATAGGAAATAAATAAAGAGCATTTTATTTAAAAATAAATAAATTTGCAGGAAATTAATTTTTTTCCTTTTAAGAAAAATTCAAGATTTTTTCTAAGATTTTACGGAATTTTTTCAAGAATTTTTGGAGCTAAAAATAGTATTATACTATTAAAGAAGTTAAATTAATTCCGCTTCTTTGGGGCGGATACTGTAG
>NW_021522007.1:0-306 GCF_001605985.2 Dendrobium catenatum | reverse complement strand
CTAATGATTTGATTTTATTTGCAAATTATTTTTCAATCACTTTCAAGGATCAATCATAAAAGGATTATCATATGATTGCTTACATTTTTATTCTTTTTCTTCTTCACTTTTTGCTGTTATAAAAAAAGGGGAAGAAATATTATTTGTTATACTATATGTCTTTTGTTTTTTTCTGATCATCGTATGGCTGGATTGTTTTTATCTGATCATTGCTTTTGTTTGTATCTTCTAGAAAATTTTTGAAAAACAAAATTCTTATGATTCAAATGCTCCTTATTCTCACATGCTTATCAATTCAGGGGGAGT
>NW_021522006.1:0-297 GCF_001605985.2 Dendrobium catenatum | reverse complement strand
CAGTGAGCAACACACTTCTTTATGTAGATGGCAGGTTATGGATGCCGCCTAATTCTTGTGAAGGAGGAGTGAAGGCTGGCTAGGTCAGCTGGGTTACAATTCAAGCTCGGGCAATTTGGTTCATTACATTTTTCTTATTAGAAACATAATCTAGGAATTGAAGCTTATTCTAATGCTTCCATGTTAGATCTATTGATAACTATGTTGCACCGATACGGATACGACAATACAGATACGACACGATACGGATACGAGACACATCAATTCTTAAAAATACAGGATACGGGTATGGCGCGG
>NW_021522005.1:0-312 GCF_001605985.2 Dendrobium catenatum | reverse complement strand
TTTGACTCTCAATCTCTATTTCCTAAAAGAGGTTATTTTACTTTTGATTTAAAATCTTCATCATATTTTAAATTAAATTTTGAAATTGAACTTTTTTTTCTTCCTATATTTTATCTATCGCATAGTAATCTTTTATAAGTTGTTGAATATATCTCATAATTTTTTTAATCAAGTAGTTCGTTTTGTCAAAAGAATGAGTTTATTTTTGCTTTTAAAATTTTAAAAAAGGTAGCATATTCAAAAAATAAAAAAATAATTGGCCAATGACGCTAAATCAAAAAGTGGCCAATGATGCCAAATCAAAAGATGCGC
>NW_021522004.1:0-975 GCF_001605985.2 Dendrobium catenatum | reverse complement strand
TTGGGCTTAAATTACACTGATCGTACAGGATGATATTTTAATCATCCTGGACGATAAAATTAGCAACTTGTATTAATGAGCTCATTATGAGATCTTCTATTTAAGCTATGACATGACACTTGGTAAGGGTCTTTGGCAGCCATTGTAGCTTCATTCTTATCGGGAGACTTGAAGAGAGAGATTGAAAGGAAGTGAGGAATGGGTGAAGTCTGAGAGAGGGAGAAGATCCTATGAGGGGGGACTCAAGGGAGTGTGGAGAGGGATTCCACACGGTTGTTCTGACAGGATTGCACCTTAATATCATCATATTAAAGGCTCATCTTGAGGGAAGTTCATAAAAGAAGAAGATCTCTTTGGTGTCAAAGGACCCGGCGACTCCGCCGCACTGGGGAAGGTGGAAGTGATTTTTGTAAGGGCTTCTCCGCCTAGCTGAGGGGGGTAAAGGAGAGACACTTAGTTTAGTGCAATACTTGGAGGGTGCCTCCAAGGAGTGGACGTAGGTCAAGGTTTGACCGAACCACTATAAATCCGTTGTGTTCTTTTCTTTATTACTTATGCATTTAATTTCTGCATCGTTGATTTCTTTATGGTGATTTTGATTTATTGTCTTTGGTTTAAAATTTTTTTAAAATACCAATTCAGCTCTCTCTTTTAATTAGACTTGGGCTAATTCATAGGGCCTAACATCCCTAACGAACTTTTACATACCTATTCATCCTCTATTCCAAATTTCTCTCTTTGGTGTTGCAACAATAGGAGTGCATTAGGGGTGTTCAAATCTTGGCGGGGGGAGTGCATGTCTCTCATATGTTATACATAGATGACATTGTTATGTTTGCAGGTGTTTCTAGTGCTGAGATTGGATACATTATTTATACTTTGTAGGTTTATTGCTTGTGGTCAGGGTAGATGATTAATTTTGTTAAATTTATTGTATTGTTTAATAAAGCTACATTGTAATTGAAGCAAAAGAAG
>NW_021522003.1:0-285 GCF_001605985.2 Dendrobium catenatum | reverse complement strand
CTGTAGTTTTTCTCTTGAGGAAATTCGAAAGAAAGCTTCATTTGAAGTCCAAATATGTTTGAGTCAGTCATAATTCTCTTGTCTCAAAGAAGGAAAATAAAAGTAAAAGTAAAATTGTATTAGATAACTTAGTGATCTCTGTGGATTGGATCAAAATCCCTTGTACCGCTTTTAGTGTATGATTTCTATTTTATCCCGCCGAAGATTAAGAAATTGATGAATAAGATTTACGTTCCTCTACATCCGGTCGGAGGACGTAATAATTGTTCCTAAAAAGCTAGATGA
>NW_021522002.1:0-313 GCF_001605985.2 Dendrobium catenatum | reverse complement strand
GTCTGCCATGATGCTCTCAGCGCTAAGCTCATAGAACAAGCCGGCTTCCCGTTGGCCTTCATGGGCGGTAGGTGTTTGTTCGGTGGCCTCATAGGCGCTTATTTTATACCTTTTGATTGATTTTCATTTCTTCCTGATATGTCCAAAAGCTGGATGTTGTAATATACTGAAATGGCTTTGTAAATTGGTATTACTGATCAATTACATGCAAAATGATTGAGGGGCCGTATCTCTGATGTGATTGATTTTTAGTTAGAGATGGATGCGATTCTGTTATTGAAAATCAAAAAAGTTGCCCGTCTCTTATTTGCTT
>NW_021522001.1:0-404 GCF_001605985.2 Dendrobium catenatum | reverse complement strand
CAACCTTCTACTCAAATAATTCCTTCAATGTCCTTCACAGTACTCGTCTCCATCCAGGAGATGAGGAAGATCAGGAGGACGAGGAGGAGGAGGCTATTGCTCCTCATCCTGCACCTATTTCTCTCTGCCAGCACCCTCAACTAGATCAATTGGTGGAGAGATTTAATTAGTGGGAGACCCGTTTTGAGGCCTAAGTTACTGCACAGGAGCAACAACATACTGTGGACATCATCCGCATATAGTACCAGCATGACCAGGACATGGCCTATTTCAGATCTCAGTTTGCCACATTGACCAGTTACTTTTCACCACCACCACCACCACCTCCTTCATTAGATGATCAGGGTCCCATGTTTCTTTAGTTTTTTGTTTATTATACTGTTTTTCTGTAGTTTATTTTTCTT
>NW_021522000.1:0-272 GCF_001605985.2 Dendrobium catenatum | reverse complement strand
GCTCGACGACGTTCCCTTTCTGTCGGATCGAAAGTCTGGGAGCTCGCTAGCTGTAAAGGAAACTATCTTTATCCCTTTCGCGCTCTTCTTCGGCCAAATCCCAAATGTTGTAAATCTGCGACATTTCAGGATTTATTAAATCCCGGATTTACGGTCCAGTGAGGGAGACGGATGATTTATTCCTTCGTGAGATTTTGCGGGTGTTCAAATCCCGTTTGCAGGATTTGGCAAAAATCCTGCTCAAAATTCGCTTAAATACTGTTAAATCCAGT
>NW_021521999.1:0-558 GCF_001605985.2 Dendrobium catenatum | reverse complement strand
CCATACGTTTGAGTAAACCCTTTTGCCACTAGTCTTACCTTATATCTCTCTAGTGTGCGAACAAGAAGAAGACTAATCTATTTTCAAAGTTCATGCCACGACGATCCATATGGAAGGGCAGTTTTGTTGATGCATTCCTTTTGAGATGAGAAGGAAGTGGAAGTGGATCCGTACGAAAACACTTCTTTCTTTTTCTTTCTCATTTTGAAAGGAGAAAAGAATGGGAAAAAGTGAAGTTCCATATGGCACGAAAAGGAAATCCAATCTTGGTCAGACTTGGTTTGAATCGTAGTTCATATTCAAGTTGGTAAAGTCAAACGGTAGTTCTCCTTTCCCCTCTCCTAGCTCCATCGGGTTACTCTTTCGCCCCTAAGCTAACGTTTTGCTCCTACTCCTATTTCACGAAGGGAAGGCCATACCCCCGGCCCTATCTTTAGCTGTCTTTGGCTTATGCCTTTAGTTAGCTCCTACGGGATACCTAAAAGAAATCCCTTTCTAGGCCCAGTGGAATCTCAGGTTTTGGTTTCTGGATGAGTGCTATTGGGGTAGTCGGTCTGG
>NW_021521998.1:0-335 GCF_001605985.2 Dendrobium catenatum | reverse complement strand
AAAAGAGTTTATTGTTTCAATTTTGATAGATTAATTACAAGGTGAAAAAAGATTCTCAATTTTGATCGATAGTAGAGCTTTGATCTTCTATTGAAAGGAAATTGATTGTTTCTAGCTAAGATTTCGTTTTGAACTATTTTTTTATTGCTTCGTAAAGCAGCTTTTTAGAACATAAATCTTTTAAAAGCAGAAAAAAAAAGCAGTAGTCTAAAGCTGTTTGACTACACTATTTTCTCTTTTTTTATGATTATCTTGATTGTTATTATACTTTTCTCAAAATTTTACTCAATTTTTTTTGGTTAGATGATCATATGAATTAATATATTCGTTCTAAA
>NW_021521997.1:0-547 GCF_001605985.2 Dendrobium catenatum | reverse complement strand
ATTTATAGATTTTCATGGGTGGCACATCCATAAATATAGAGAACCGGGGTAGGTTCAAAGCGCTCCATCGGATGGTTCGTGTTGATTCCCCCAATCATAGAGAGATTTTCAATTGTCTAAGTGCCTTAATGATGTCAGAATTCAGAGATCTTGAGCTTGTTGAATTTGTCTTGCCGAGCTGCTCGATTTGACTATAAGCATGTCATATTTGAATATCATTTTGTCACCCAAATAATGCTTTAACCCTTCCAAATGTGGTCCGGGCCCCCGATTTGGATCAATTTGGGCTTGGGTTGGACCGGTTTTGGTGTTGTTAGGTTCGTCTCTTTGAGATGTTTAGTTTGACTTTAAGTTTGCTATGAACGTTGACTTCTCATCCAATGATGATTGAACAATGATTAACATAGGAGCACTCCTGGATGAGAGAGATTTTTTAAGTGAAGATACTTCTTGATTGGGGGAGGAAGAGAGGGGGTTGGGGAGGGGGAGAGAGAGTTATGCCACTATAGGAGAAGGTATCACAGGACAACAAATTTTAAGTGGTTTG
>NW_021521996.1:0-230 GCF_001605985.2 Dendrobium catenatum | reverse complement strand
TTAGACTTCGTTTGAGATAACTTTCTTACTATTTTGCTTTTCAAATTGTAATCATCGCTTCTATTTAGTTATTGCTTTTTTGCTACTTTAAGAAATTTTTTATAATAGAAAGTTTCTTTTTATGACAATTTTCAAAAAATTTATTTTCTACCAACATCTTTATAATCACATTTATTAAAATATGACAGCAAAATAGATCCTTAATATGAAAAGAATCCCATGTCACTTTT
>NW_021521995.1:0-208 GCF_001605985.2 Dendrobium catenatum | reverse complement strand
TTTAAGTCATAAATATATATTATATATGTGAGTCGTGACATTGTCCCTTAATTCTTTCAAAAAAAAAAAAAAATTGTGTAAGTGAGCTAAGTTGATTTGTTAGTCAGGTTGAACTCTACTTGTTAATAAGTTTCAGATCTAATTTATTGAGTCACGAGCTCGAGTTCAAGCTATTACAACTTGTATGTTATACGAGTTCAAGTTTCAG
>NW_021521994.1:0-285 GCF_001605985.2 Dendrobium catenatum | reverse complement strand
TTCTTCGAGGGCTAGAGTAAAGAACTTATGTCGTATTCAAAATGTTTCCAAGCTTATTTTAATTGAGCCTTTTATTTCTAATGTTAAATTTGATAGTATTGCTCAGAGTTTGGGTTTTATTTATGTTGTGGCTAATATTTCTAAGAAGATTTGGGTTCTTTGGAAGGATCCCTTGGTTATTAAGGTTGTGGGTGAATTTACTCAGATGCTACATTGTAGTATTGGTTTTATGCACTACCATTATTTGATTCAATTATTTACACGACTTCCTCTAATTGGAGTAGA
>NW_021521993.1:0-245 GCF_001605985.2 Dendrobium catenatum | reverse complement strand
AGCTTAACCCCTGCAGGAAAAAGTGGACAGCAACCTATCACAACCAGGAACTCACTCTAGGGTTGAAACCAAGTGCAGAAACAGTGGACAGCAAAAGTTTAAGTGGCCTAGACTATTATGCATGTGAATGTAATGATAGCAGCACTTAAACCATGAATATAATTATGTAATGCGAAGTAAACATTGCAGAAATTTCAGGCCAGCAGTGGGAAAACAGTAAATAAGCTCACCTAAGTGATGATATG
>NW_021521992.1:0-422 GCF_001605985.2 Dendrobium catenatum | reverse complement strand
CTAGTTTGTAGAAATGTAAAAGTAAGAAATAAAGATGTAATTATGAGTGCATTGTGAGTAGTTATATATAAATTATGTAAATGAAAGTAAAGTACATAGCCCTCTCTCATTCACTCTGCTCTTGTTGAGATAAAAAAAGTGATGTTTTGAAAAATATTAATTTTCTTCAGGAAAGTTTAATTTATGGAGTTATAGTTTCGAAATCGAACTCCTCATTATGAATTATATATCTCCTCGGGAGGTGAAACATATTGTTCCCTTATGGGTCCAAATTTCAAAATATTGAATTCATCCTGATTATCATAGTCAAACTCAGGGAAAAATTACATATGACCCCAGAAAGTCAAAATGGAATTTAATCAAGTATTTGACTATGTTAATCTAGATAAAATGATCATTAATTTCATCTTCAAATTTAGTAT
>NW_021521991.1:0-300 GCF_001605985.2 Dendrobium catenatum | reverse complement strand
ATAAAATGAGCTCATCAAAAGCAAGCTCTTTTCCTTTCAAACTTTTTAAATCTTGGAAGAATTCATGTGTCACTTGATATTTTCAAAGGCTTGATTTTGGGATTCTTGATCGTAACTACTTACTTTAATATATTATTCTATAAAATATTTTTTCTGAAACCAAGTTTTGAGTAGAATCTTTTTCTCATTAAATTGTTTCTTCTAATTTAGATCTTTGTTTTCCAAAGAAGTTTTGCTCTATGAGAAGTCCGAGTTAAGGATAACATGATCGATTGAGTTACCAATTTTTTGAATTCCGAT
>NW_021521990.1:0-219 GCF_001605985.2 Dendrobium catenatum | reverse complement strand
CATCTTGGGAGCGACACAGATGAAGATGATGTTACTTCTGTTAAATCTCGAAAAGTGTGCCAGTCCACGGATGAATGGAGTAGGCAGGTTGAATTTTCAAATGATGATTATGACTACGACTCAATCTACATGAACTCAGTGCAGAGTGTGTTCTCCAGAAGAATAGACAGTTTGTCAATTTTAGATAGCGTACTCGTAGTCACACGTGTTCCCTTGCAA
>NW_021521989.1:0-446 GCF_001605985.2 Dendrobium catenatum | reverse complement strand
AGCTGTAGTCAACGATCCAAAGCCGGCAATCGGAATGATACCAAAATCTCAGATACCGAACAGCCATTTGAAAGGTTCGCAATCCATAGCAGCTGATCCTTTGGACATATCTCTGTAAACTCCAAACCCCTTAGATCACATTTGTAGACAAAGCCATCAGTTATTTTGATCTTTTGGCCATTTGGTGCTTTGCTGATTAAGCTTTCTCTTCATTGAATATGCCATTTGTTTAGGATGGTTGTATTAATTTATAAAGTTTATTGTAAAGCTGCAGCAGAGAAGCGGTTTTTTTTTTTTTAAACTGTTGTAGAAAGTAGCTTTGTAGCATAAAAAATTATGGTTGCGATCTAAAAAATAAAGTTGTTAAAAGCTGTCCCAAACAAAGTCCCAGTATAGACATGCCGAACATATATAACATGCTAGTATATTCTGAGATAGATCGAGCG
>NW_021521988.1:0-209 GCF_001605985.2 Dendrobium catenatum | reverse complement strand
CACCATCAGTTGCACAAGATGTCATTAATGTGATGAATGGCTACCAGTTATGTGGTAAGAAGTTGAAAGTACAACTCAAGAGAGAATACATAATACACCTTATTAATAATTTTTCATGAAGAAAATGTTGATATCCATAGCTTTTCATAGAAATATACAAGGATGAAAGAACTTTGTTGATTTTATAATTGATCCAAACCATCGGGCCT
>NW_021521987.1:0-264 GCF_001605985.2 Dendrobium catenatum | reverse complement strand
TGAAATCAAAGCACGACACTGAAAATAATATGCAGGTTAATCAAATCAAGTCAAATTAATCAGTCGTACATGATCAATGAGTCAATGCAATACGGAAATCAATACGGAACAGAAATCAATAAAATTAATAACCAGTAGGAAATCCATAAAGCTCAAAAATCAATGCGTCAATCCAACCTCTACAATCTCTGTCATAGCAATTGATAACATCAATTACATCAATACAATCGTCTTACTTATCGTATCACATAAGTCAAATCAATA
>NW_021521986.1:0-258 GCF_001605985.2 Dendrobium catenatum | reverse complement strand
ATTTGGTTACAGATAAGAGATTACTTAATATCAAAATAATAAAAAAGAAAAAATAACAATATCTCAAATAAAAAATACAGAGAGACCAGCTATTGAATTTAAGAAAGGATATGTTGACAAAATAATACTTACAAAAAATAGTATATGTTGGGCTTGGACTCGGCTAGGACGGCTTTATTATTATTTTTTAAAAGATCTTTTCAGTATAATTTTTAAATTTGTTTACTATAAAGCTACTTTAAATAGTCAAAAAATCAT
>NW_021521985.1:0-201 GCF_001605985.2 Dendrobium catenatum | reverse complement strand
GATTAATGACAGAATTTATAGCTATTGTATAACATTTTTATTATTTAATGTCAAAAATTCCAAAAATTATTTAAAAATTCAGAAATTTTCTCTCCAAATCTCCTTTGAAAAGCTATACATACCCCCTTAGGGGCTGAGGAGAAAAATTCTCCTAGAATTTCCGGAGAAATCGGACGGGCAAAAAATTTAAAAATTTTTGTG
>NW_021521984.1:0-268 GCF_001605985.2 Dendrobium catenatum | reverse complement strand
AGTTAAATGAAAGCTACTTTAGTCTTTTGCCGAGTCTCTATATTAATTGTTATTGAAAAGTCCTACTAAAACCTCTCCAATGGGAGAGAATCAATAAAGCATCATCTAAAAGGAATCGCCTCAGTATACTAGCTCATCAGACATTAAACACATGATGCAGAACCTTAGACCTAACATTTACTTATTAGCATCTTACCAAGATAACTAGGTGGTGGGTTGGCACCAGCTGGAGGATAGCCATATGGTGGCGGATACAGCTTCTTATAAA
>NW_021521983.1:0-211 GCF_001605985.2 Dendrobium catenatum | reverse complement strand
ATTTCATGGATTATTATATTTTATATATAATATTGTATTTCATATGGAAGATAATATAATTAATATGTGAGATAAATATGACATTTGCATGTAAGCAAGAAATACTAGTTGTTAATACTATAATTAATATAGGTTTTCTCTTAAAATATACTCATCCTACTCACGAGGGTACAGGGCGACATATTTTCTTTAAAATAAAAGATTTGTGATG
>NW_021521982.1:0-270 GCF_001605985.2 Dendrobium catenatum | reverse complement strand
TTCTCAGGTCAAGGTAGCAGCCAAAGGTCTTCAAAAACGTTGAACAAGAGCTCTTAAATAGAAGAGCTTCAAAGGAGCTCATTTATTGCAAGTTGCCGACAATATCGTCCAGGCCGATATGGACATCGGCCTGGCCGATAAGTACAAATCCAGAAGAATGGTCAGAGCATCACCTTGGATGCACTCCTGGACGATTAAAAATTGGCTTGATCGTCCAGGACAATATTAATATCAGCCGGGCCGATCAGTTCAAATCAGAGGAAAATCGTC
>NW_021521981.1:0-2090 GCF_001605985.2 Dendrobium catenatum | reverse complement strand
CAGCAGTTCAATACAGTGTAGAAATAATAGTATCAATGAATCAAGAGATGAATCCATATCCATAGTGTATCTATAACAGTAGCAATGCGCAGTGACAGAATATAAATATCAATGAAATCGATGAAATCGTACGATAACAGTAAGTCCGTTCAATAAATCCAAATAAATAAAGCAATAAATCTGAATCTATAAAGCGATAAAACCATCACGAGTCAATGCCGTACACATGCATTTCAATACAATAATCTTACTGGACAAGTACAATCACTGGCTATCAATAATCCATATTACTGTTGTAGAAATTCATAGTGCTGTTGTAGATATCCATACTTTGGTTCAATAAGAGTCGTCACTCTGTGCCCGTCGGCATAGTAAACTCCTTATAACTCACAATCTTTATATCAATGATCAATATATAGTTTAAAGGAAAGCCCGTCGGCCCACCATCCTGTACAGGTCAAGTCGATCTCAAACCAATGGTTCAACCAGTCTTCATTTGTCTTTCAGTAACAATAATCAAATAGTCACATTCATATGCATATCAATTCAAATCATCAATTTCAGAAAATCGGAAATCGTACGAAAATCCAGTGGCATAAAGGCAGTATACGGAATTTACACAAAAATTTTTAAAAATCACAATTTTACCAAATTACTACAGAACATTCACAACAATATTATAAGACTTATATTCTACTGAAGCAACATCAATCAACAACCCGATAATTATCTATTCGATCAAAATCGCGTATAACCCAAAATAATCGGTAGAATCGTTACAGAAAATACTCAAAACGTGTAGAATAATCATATCAATAACATAACAAAAGTTGTGCGGTGAAAGTTTCGTCAATACAAAATACGTCGCGTTTATCGGTAACGAAAACACAAATCTGTGCCCAAAACGACCAAAACTCAATATCTTCGAAAACAAAAATAGGATTCGGAGTCCTTACAGCGAGATAAACAAATTGCTCAACAGCGGCGACGGACGAAAAGCGCTCCGCGGCCTCCGAAACCAAGCTTTTCCTTTGCTTTCCTTCTCTTTCTCTCTCCTCAGATATTTTTGATTTTATAAAAAGTTTTTCTCTCTTCTCAAATCGAGCTGATTTCCTTATAACATCAGTCTGATCGTCCTGGCCGATCGCCACATCGTCCAGGACGATATTTCAGGCCGATAATTAATTTGCCAAAAACCCTTGCTCTCGGGATTTTGCCATGCACTGATCGTCCCAGGACGATCCCAAATCGGCCTGGACGATCCTGGGAGGAAAAATCATATCCAGAAAAGAGAAAAACAAAGGAACGAGCTCTCACAATTAGTGCTTGTATCTTTGATGTTTAATTCTCTATCATTGTTAATAATAAGCTTTAAAGGGTTTTAAATATGTTGCTTAGTAATATTCCTCTCATCACTTGATGCCATATCTTATGAATAAAAATAGGATCACCCGATGCAAAAATTGACCAACCGAAAATTTGGATAATTTGTATGAAACTTCTTGCAGATAAACTAGTATTTCATAACACCTATGTTATCAAAAGTGGAGAATGGTCTAAAGAGGAGAATATGAGGGAGTCCAGTCACTGGGAATTACAAAGCACATGATCAGTTTTGTAGCTTATAAGATTCTTAGTTTAAAGATTGTACTAGCTGATAAAAAAAATTAAAAAAAAAAAAAGATTGTACTAGCTGAAATGATTATAACATGCAAAATCTAGGATACTCAAGAAGAATAAACACTCATTGAATTTAGAAAACTTGTTGAAAAGAACTTATCATTACTATACAATATGCATTTGAAGTCACCAATCACCCACCCATTCACCCACCATTTCAAAATAATAGAGGATGATAATTCCAATATATATTTTTGAAGGCTTGTTTACCATGTACTTCATTAGCAATGGAAACAAAATTGAACATAGCTGTAATTTGTAATCTCACTGATATGTCACCAAAAATTATCTTGATCAGGCACGAATCTTGAGGCATAATCAAGTTGGAAACTTCGGAAATTAATTCGGAGACCATCCAAACTCCTATTTCAGTAAACTTATAGTCGAACTGAGCATCTAGGAAAGGCGAG
>NW_021521980.1:0-14407 GCF_001605985.2 Dendrobium catenatum | reverse complement strand
TGTGATCTTCCTAAAATGTTAGTGCTCAAGGAAAATATTAAATAAAATAATAATCAATGAAACGCAGTTCAAAAACACACTAATTATTTGGCATCATCAAAATCTCAAACTCGGGGTCATGGGTTGCAACATTCTGTAATGTGGCTTTTTATTGGGGGCTCCCTAGCTTTATTGGAATGTAGACCCTAAAAAAGTAGGGAACGCGAGAGAGCTCTTTTAGGGTAAGGGTTTTTTGGCTATTCATTTCGTGCTTCTCCTGTAAAGCGGCTGGAAGGGTATCCATCATCCAATGGATCCCTCCATCTTTGATGATGCTTTCCCTCCTCTCTCTAGCCCTCTCAACTCATCCTCTACTGCTGGTAACAAAATCCCTCGTTCTTGGGATCGCATCCTTTCTAGTACCCCATCTAATACATGTGAGTTTCTGATATCCCCCTTGCTGACTGAAGAAGAAATCATCAACTTCCCCTCTTGGTAAGAGACCTTACTATGAGGCGCTCCTTAATGCTGTTAAGAAGCTCTGGAATCTCAAAGGTAGCCTGAAACTTATCTCTCTTAGTGATGGTTTTTTTCTATTCAAGTTCTCTAGTGCAAAAGATTATGACCTTGTTTGGTCTAGAGGTGCCTAGTTTATCCTCGGTCAATCTTAATTTTTCAAAAATGGACTCCACATTTTTCCCCAATTCGTGAAGAACTTACCTCTGTTCCAATCTGGTTCAAGATTCACAGCCTTCCTTTATGATGCTGGACCCCTGTTAGAATTTCTAAAATAGCTACTAAAGTTGGTCATCCGTTAGTTGTTGATGCTCTCACTGCATCTAAATCTAGACTCACTTATGCTAGAGTTTGTGTCCAAGTCGATGCTAAGGCGACTTTTCCTAAAATTATTCCTATATGTGTGGATGGCAAGCTTTTCAACTTAAAGATACAATATGAATGGCATCCTTCCCTTTGTGCCTAGTGTAGATCATTGAATCATTTATCTTCAAACTATTCTGCCAACCCAAATCCTGATATAAATCATAATTCAAACCCTCCCAGGGGTAGAAGCACTAGTCGTAGACCAAGACCTCATTCTCAAAATCCCAAGGGTCTTCTTCCTCTACCTAATTCTACTCCCAAGGTTCCTGCTCTTGCTACTGATCCAGCGGAAAAAAATGGCGGAACCTATTTGACTTAGAATGAAACCTCTGTTTCCAACACGGTGAATAATGTTGCTGATGATAATAATCATAACATTCTTTTTACTAGTCATGTTGAGCATGAAAAATCTATGGGTCTTAATACTGATGCTGGTGATGATTCTCACCCAAATACTAAAACTAATGAGACATCCTCGACCAATGAGCCTTGCCCTTTGCTGGGGATAAAGAAACCAACTCCTCTTTTGATAGGGGCTAACACTAATATCCCTAATCTAAATTTACCAACTTCCTTGACTTCTTCCTCTTCTGCCTCTATGTTTCGGACTGATGGACAAAATGTTTTAAGAATTATTTCCTCTAACAAATTTAGCGTTCTTCAAGATGCTAATGAAGCTGACTCCTCCTCAATGCCAGGTGAGGATCTGGATGACTATAAAGGTTCTTCAGCTAAGTATAAAAAAGAAAACCTTGGTGTTCTTCTAAATTGTTGAATTCTTCTAAGCCTCCTTCGCAAAGACATACTAGGGGAAAGGGCAACCGAAAAGGCCCTAATCAAAAATCCTAGTTCCCTATGAATTGTCCAACTTTGGCAGCTTGGAATATCAGGGGTTTTAATAACCCTGATAAAGTTTTTTGTTGTAAGAATTTGGTTCATGAGCACATGCTCGACTTAATTTGTATTCTTGAAAATCGAATCCTTTCTTCTAATCTCTTGGATCATCGGTTTTGCTCTACTCCCAAGGTTTTTAATAATGAACTCAGTTATAATAATTTTGAGCTGGCTTCTCCTAGGCATATTTGGATAAAATGGAACTCGGATAAAGTTTCATTTAATCCTATTTTTTCTTCTTCTCAAATGATTTCTGGTCATTTGATGATGGGGTCTCATACTCTTATGATTCTTTCTGTTGTTTACGCTTCTAATACTTTTGAAGAGAGATCTAAGCTTTGGGCTGATTTGCGAGTTATTAATCCTCATGGTGCTCTGCCATGGGTGGTGATTGGTGACTTTAACACTTGTAGATTTCAATCTGAGAAAAAAGGTGAGAATATTCTAGCTGTTGATAGGCTTAATCTGTTTAACTCTTTCATTTTTGACAATAATCTGCTTGAACTTCCTTTGAAAAATTTCATACATGGTTCAATCAAAGATAGGATAACCTAACACATCTTAAATTGGACAGGGTTTTAGTTAATGAAGCATGGATTAATTAATATCCTAACTCCAACTATAATGTGTTGAGCAGCCTTTTCTGAAATCACACTCCTCTTATTCTTAGATATGTTCCTTAGAAGAAATCTCAGAAACGGTTTATTTATAAAAATTATTGGAGTCATATTCCGGATTTCTGGAGCATATTATTGAATTTTTTTCAAACTCCTGATCAAGGGAATCCTATTGTAAGCCTTTATAAGAAGCTGAAGTTATTAAAAAGTGATATCAAAGCAAGAAACTGAAGTTCTTCCAATCTCATTGCTAACAAATGTGCTTCTTTAGCTGCTATACAAGCTAGGTGTCAAAGTTTGATTAATAATGACCCTCTTAATAGAGAACTTTGTGGAGATCTTAAAAAGATCAATGCAGATATTAATTATTACAACTCTCTTCATAATTTCTAGACTATTTAAAGATCAAAAATTAAATGGTTAAAATGTGGTCAGGAGGATTTGAAGTTTTTGTATTACAAAATTTGGAAAAGAAAAGCTTTTAATGGAAGCTCTCTTAATGTTGCTACTCAACAAACTAATGATCAAGAGAATAGCAACATTCATGGTATCATTCAACACTTCAAAAATCTTTATAATTCTGCACCTCCTGAGTTAACTGACATTAGCCTTATTCCTAAAGGAAAAATTATTCCTGATGCTGCTATTACCTCATTAGTGAGGCCTGTCACTAATGAGGAAATTCACTTAAGCTATTAATTATAGCTGCTCCAACTCGGCACCCGGTCCTGATAGGTTTAAATTTGATTTTTACAAAAAAACTTGGAGTATTATTGGTCCTTTAGTTTGCAAGGCCATTAAATCCTTTTTCAGTAAATGTTATTTACCTATCAGTGCTAAGGCTACTGCCATTGCACTTGTTCCTAAGAAATCTCATGCTAAAAATGTACAAGACTTTCAGCCTATTGCTCTTTGCATCATTTTTCACAAAATCATTGCTAGAATCTTGGCTACTCGTATGAAAATTATTATGCCTGATATCATAGAGATTAATCAAGCAGTTTTTATTCCAAATAGGATTGCTACTGATAATCTCATTTTGGCTAAGGAAATCATCTATCTGTTTAAAAATCAATATAATTTAGACCTTTTTTGTGCTAAATATAATATCAGGAAAGCTATCGATACTGTTTCCAGGAATTTCCTCTTGGCTAGAATGGCTGATAAAGGTTTTCCTACTATTTTTATTAACTGGATCAAAGCCTGTATCGAAGATATTCATTTTTCAATATGCTTGGATGGTGCTCTGGAAGGATTTTTTACCTCTTCAACCGGACTAAGACAATGTTGTCCCCTTAGTCCATACCTATTTTGTATTGTTATGGATGCTCTATCTTGCCTTTTAGATTCTAACTTTGATTCCAATGGTTTTGAGGGTTTCAAAATGGATAACTTTCAACTGTTTCACCTTACATATGCTGACGATCTTTTGGTATTTGGGAGGGCAGATACTAATAACTATGTTAAGCTAATGAGAACCCTTAATATGTTTTCTAACATATTTGGGTTGCAGCTGAACTTACATAAAAGTTCTCTTATTATTTCTCCAAGTGTTTCTTGTCCTAATGATATTTTAAATACATTGCAAATTCACAATGTCTCTTCTAATTTTACTTACTTGGGTATTCTGTTATCTATGGGTCGAAAAAGTTGTCTGACTTTGCTCCTCTGATGTAGAAAATCACTTTGTTATTATCTAGTTGGAAGGCGAGGATGCTTTCCTTTCTTGGTGGGCTGCAATACATTAAATATACAATTATAAACATTGTGGCTTATTGGATAAGAAGCATGATCATACCTAAGTATATTTGAAAGTCTATAGGAAAGCTATGCTCTAAATTTTTATACCATGGGGACACTAATAGTAGACGAATTCATCTTATATCTTGGAAAAACTCTTGTAAACCGTATTCTTTTGGTGGACTTGGCATTGCTTCATTACAAGCTTTAAATTTTGCTTTCAACTGCAACATTATTATGAGATGTTATAACTCATATTCTCCTCTTTCTAAGTGGTTGCTAGCTAGATATTTCTCTCCTTGGAAGCCTGTTCTGTCTAATGCGACAGTTTCTTGGAAAATATTTGTAAAACTGCTGAAGTGGCAAGGGAGAAATTTAGTTTTATTATTACAAACAATATTCCTATTTCTATTTTTTAGGATCACTGGTGTTTTTGGGAAACTATCCCTGACAGATTTAAAAATATTCCCCTTAACTTGGCCTATAACACACAATTGGCTAGCTAGATTCATAACGGTGCATGGTATATTCCGGAAATTGATAATCCATCTCTTAGGAATTTTATTTTGAATCTCCCCATTGCTACTGATAGTTTGAATCATATTGGTTAGGACAAGTTGAAAAATGCTAATTTAAATATTTCTATTTATACTATTTTCCTAATGATGTTCAATTGGACTGGCATCGTTTGGTTTGGCATAAAAAACATTCTTTGAGGTATTCTGTTTATTCTTGGATGGAGCTCAGAGGAGGTTTAAAAACTTGTGATGTTTTTATCTTCAATCATCATCCTTGCTTCCTTGATTTGTCTATGGATCGTGTCTTCCTTCCTTCAGGTTATTGTAGAATGTCCTCCAAAAGAATGCCCAAATGAAAAAGAAAATTCTTTATAAGAGTTTTCCTTTTCCCTTTGGACCCCTCTAAATTTAAAAAATGTCTTATTTTAGATTTTCACAATACTCACCATTAAATACATTACATCATAAAAACAAAATCTCAACTCTCCTGCAGGGTTATCCTAAGCAGTTATAATCAAAACATCCAAGCAGTTGTATATGAATGAAAATGCTCAAATTCAATCACACTTGGCCGTACTCTTGTTATTTGGGGGCTAATCATCTGAAGCACCTATAACAGTTATATATATTTTTTAATTAAATTTTGTCCCCCTTTTAGCACTATGTGAGCACGACCACCTGCAGGAAAATATCATTAGTATAAAAAGCATTCCAAACCTATGGGTACTCTATCGCTCACAACACAGTGAAAAAAAGAAGCTAGAAATCATCGTAGAAAATACACAAAAGCTAACACAATCAACAGAAGCAAACATCACACAGGTCAAGTGCAAAGCGCCACATCACAGAGATAGAAAGTAAAGAAAATATCGGCCTAACCTAGAACTAGAAGTCGTGTCCTAGCAAACAAGTCTATGTGTGTATAGGCTGTGTGATTTTGATGTCTTATGTATGATAGTTTAGTTAAAGTTACTTGCATTTGATTTGTTAAAGGGCAAAAGGGAGATTTTAATTAAAGTTTCAATCTTAGTATTTTAATATTGATTTTAAAATTTTTATTTTAGTATTTAATTAATTACCGTCTTTATTTCACATCGAGGCTGTGAGGTTTATTTCACCCTCCTTGGGGTTAACTTAATAGCCTCGTAGGCCTGTGTTACCCAGTAGCAACCAATTTTGTTGAATTATTTTTTAGTTGGTTATGAAAAGAAAAAGAAAATATGAATTAAACAGTTTACTAATCAAGTTTATCGATTGATTTTAAAAATTAATCTAAGGTTTAATCTTCAGAAGTCTTTTATCCTAATAAATTTAAGTTTAGGTTTAAGCTCCTAATTTTAGTCTATATCTTTTAAACTTTAAATTAGTTAGGAGTCGATTATTAGATTAGTTAGACTTGATTTAGGTGTATATTTTAGATTTGCAATTCAATGATTATATGTGTTAATTATATTTCAATTAAGAATTAAGTATTTTTTAATACCTTTTAAAAGTTAGATTATGATTCATTGGTTGATTATTAATGAATTATAGAAAACTAAACCTAGGAAAGCGTATCACTAAGTTTTTATTTTGATGTCTCTATCTAATAAGAAGCATGCATCCTAAGTCTATATTATCTAAGACCCGATCCTTAATTTTTGTCCTTAGGTGTCACTAAAGTTATGGGATTGAAAGAGATTTTGTTTTCTAACTCTTAGGAATTTCGTATATATGTCAATAGGTTAAGGGATCTAAAATAAAAGAAAAGCAATTCTAATTATAAAATGAAGTTTCTATAAGGGCCTAAAGGGTAAGGAGTGTACAACCATTGGGGCCCCTAAAGGTCTTCTAAGTTTAAGAAAACTTACAGCACTGGGGGCTATGACCCGATGGTTCTACCCGTAGCGCCCCCACCAGACTAAATGGGGGCGACTGATGCTCGAATTCGACTGTCCATGCTCCGTCGCCTAGTGCTTTAGTGCTCCTTCTCCTTTGCTCTCCGAAAAAAAGTGCCTCAAAAAACACAGAAAAGATATGTATTAGAGCACATTCATATATAAGCAAATAATAGAAACTAAAGTACAATTAAATAAGAACGTACTTTTTTATCATTTGTGCATTCGGTGCATCACTTGCCATTTGGGTTTTCTCACTTTGCAAGCATTTAATATCAAAGCATAAAAAATGACAAAAAAATTAAAAGCAAAGCAAAAGACAACTAGATGCAATAGAAAGAAAATAATGAAAATCAAACATAAAAGGAATGTAGGCATTGTTATTGTTGGACACACTTCTTTGAAGCCAAGTGTGTCTCTAAAACAATCTTCTCCCCAATTCGATGTGATACGAATAAGGAAGAATGTATTTTCAATGCCCTTTACTGTCCCTACATTCCAAATAAAGCACTTGTTACATTGGACTCAATTACCTATAATTCACTCTAAATAAAGCCCAAAGCAGCGAAGGGGAATGAGTTCCCAAGACTAAATTTGAAACAAGTCTCTCTTTTGTTTCACATTCTTCTAAAATCCTACTTTGGAAGCAAATACAAACAAGAAGGAAGACAAACCATACATAAACAAGATAACGTTCTAAAAAGACAAAGATTCTTTCAATCCAAAACCAACCATAAAGCTTCAAATCTCAAAAAATTCACTTATGAAACTTCCAAACGAAACGAAATATGAAGCCCCTTATCGAAAAGAAATCAAAACACCAAAAACTCTTTCCAACAAAAACAATTAAGTGCTTTTTTTTATTTGGTGTGGGGTGTAAAACCTTTAAAGCTTTCCAACAAGAAAGTTGTAAAAACCTCTCATTGTAAAGCATTCATGAAACTAATAGCATAAAGCCCTTAATACTAAACAAATGTAAAGCCATTGATAAACAATCTCAACATAAGCAAATCAAGACTTCTTCCAACAAAAAACAAATTCTCAAGTTTGCAACGTGAGGTAAATCATGAAACCTCTCAATAAAAACAAAAAAGAAATACTTCACAAAGTTCTCTAATCATAAAGAAACTCATAAAACATTCCAAAAATATTTCAAATGGCATTAGTTGACAATGGTGAATAAACAACTACAATATCCCACACAAATATGGATGAAAACATGATTCAACTTCATAAGGAGATATTTGAAACTTATTCCAATCATTTGTATGAAATATAAAGAGACACCATCATGCTCCATGGTTTCCAAATGCTTATTATTGATAATCAAATTCATAAAGTTTAACCAAAGATCTTTACCAAAACAACAAGAAAAGAGCCTCAACACAACACAAATCTATATGAAGTTTGTTAGGGAGCTTAGCATAGGTTAAAATACATTATACTAAACTATTTCATTTCAAATCAACTTGCCAAAGTGTAGTCATAACGTTTTAAAACTTGAATTGCTTAACACAATCTACCCATAACTCAATGTTGCATTCATATTGTTGTTTAGCAACTACAAAGCTCAACAATTTCTCATAAGCAATGAAGATATAAGGTTTTCATAAGATAACATGACTTAAATAATCACTTTTATGAAATAAACTTTGCCTCAAACAAATCCACACATGTATTAACATAACAATCCTAAAAGCATTTGTTGATGAAACTTTACATGATCGTCAAATATTATTCATGTAAAAACTTTGGAATTAAAGCTCAATGTAATGCTCTATATGTGTATACATATGCAAGATCATGAATCATGATAGAAAGGCTACAAATTCATATTCAAATTTTGTGCTCCATGAGATATATAAGTGTATAAAGGAAAAAATTTGTTCTACTTCAGGCCGCTTTTCTTTAAAGTATAGATAAATAAAGATATAAATGCAACTTCCAACAGTTATAGACTACGCTTCCTTAATAGACATTAGCATGAATATTTTGTGTACACTCTTTTTTTTTTTAAACAAGGAATAACATAGTTTCTTAAACAAACCTTTAGAATCAATACATGAAACTTTGAATCATAAGCAAATGAATATTTTGCATGCTAGGAATTCATTATATATATAAACATTTAAACAATATAATCCAACACAACCTTCATTTACACCTAATAGAATCACCCACTTGGGGAAAGAGGTGTCTAAAAAAAATAGCTTTTCTGTTTTGTAA
This sequence comes from Dendrobium catenatum, assembly GCF_001605985.2. NCBI lineage: Eukaryota > Viridiplantae > Streptophyta > Magnoliopsida > Asparagales > Orchidaceae > Dendrobium > Dendrobium catenatum. Next base: position 5,674 of record NW_021521980.1, on the reverse strand, counting down.
ACTATAGGAAATGTTTAGTATCATTACATCTAGCTAGAGATAAATTGTACATGAGGCCTAAGATATGTCATAAGCATTTGTACTAACAAAATATTTTCTAATGCATATGTTGATGAGTGTTATTTCAAAAGAAAAGTAGTGGCAGATCTTTTTTTTATTAGTTAAGAAATATTCACTCCAAGACTTAAGATATGATCTCTAAAATGTTGGATACTCAAATCTTATGAATCAAGCAGCTTACCACTTATTTTTAATGGCATTCAATCAAACAACTAATGCACGATGCTCACATAAATATTTATAAGCAAACTATCATAAAGACATTTGTTTCCATAATCACACATTTTCACTAAGCTATTGAACAATGTTGCAAATGGATATACCTAAAGTTCATCAAAATTTACCCTAAACAGAATAACAACAATGAATATATATAGAAAGAAATTATGATGTCTTTATGCTCATTCATTTTCCCTTTAAGATAGTCACATTCTCAATCAATAGTAATTATTATGAATTTGAGGCAAAGTTGAGCACTTTTTAACTCATTAAACAACATTTAATCATGATATTGACGAATACGCTAAGCGCATTCATTACGTTTCCTATCGCAAGCAAGAGCAATAAGAAATAATCATGCTCCTCTAATCAAGATTCTCAACCAAAACCAAATTAAATTGAGACAACTAAACAAAGCAAACAAAATTACACTTGTTTAACACCTCTTCTTGGCCATACACTTACATTATCTCCAATAGGCATTTTTACAAACACCTCGCATGCATTTTTGATAAAGAATGTCATGATATCCATATAGTCTTTCAAAGCTTACTCCTAAGACTTTATGAAATGCAACATGAATCAAAAACAAATCTCTCATGCCAACGATTAATAACATGACTCCAATAACATAGGCCTTACTATGAGGCGCATTCATATCTCATAAAATAATATGGCTTATCTTTCCAAATGAAACATTTATAAGAGGGAAACTTCATTCACAAGCTCTATAAGGAAGGCTGCTATAATAGGGAAATTCAAAACAAACCTAACACAATTCATTCTATAAGCTAATTATTCAGCCATTGCCACCCTTGAAGGAGAAGAGGTGAAAGAAATAGAACAAGGAGAAGAAGAGAAGAATCTGAGAGAAAATGAGAGGGAGGAAGGAATGGAAGAGTAGAAGAAAAGTGGAAGGAAAAGATGAAATAGAAGAAGAGGAGGAGAATAAAGGCAACGATTACCTACAGCGGAGTTTGGCGGCTAGGAGGCGAGGCCGGTGTCGACGGGAGCATGGCTTCAGGTCGCACGAGGGAGGCCGACGTCGGGCTCCTTGAGAATAGAGGGAGACGGGAGTAGGGGGTTCCCCATGGATTCCATCCGAAAAGAGGAGAGATGGAGGGAGCAGCAGTTTCCGACCTGGACTGTGCGAAGTCGAGGGGGAGAGAGTGGGAGATCAGACCTTTTGTGGTCAGGAGAGAGGGAGTTGCTCAGGTGCTTTGCGATATTCTAGAGGGAGCTCCATCTTGGAGATTTGAATAGAGAGAAACGGGAGCTGGGGGGAGTGGGTGTGAATGAGGAAGCTGAGAGCCTTCACGAATTTCTTTGCTGAAAGAAGAATCCCGCCTCCCGTCCCGTCATCTCGCTTCAGCTTTCAAAGTTAGGGGCATCTCCAACCGAAAAACTCATTTTCCACTCCAAAATATAGTAAAACTTCAAAAATATAGTAACTTAATTCCAATCGAACTTCATTTTCTAACAAAAAAAAAGAATATTCCTAGCATATTCTTTTTCTTATTTTATTTTAAATTTTTTTAATCATATATTTATATTTATCAATTTTAAAACTATTATAATTTTAAAAATTATGTTTCTTTTCTTGATATAAAAAAATTGGTATATTAATATGTTCTAAATAATCAAATATATATTTAATACAATTAAAATTACATTAGAACGCATAAATGAAAATAAAAAAAAAAATACAAGAGCAACTAAACATTAGAATTAGTATATTGATCCCACAAATAGAACTGTTCAAAAAGGTTTGTTCAGTCTCGTATTCATATTATTGAGAAAGCAACAAGGAAAATGCATGCATGCATTTAACAAGTTGAAAATACACACATTAGTGGTGCTTCAAATGAAGATATTGTAAGTATTTATGTTTGCTATTAAAATTTGTCTTCTTTATTTCATAATTTATGTAATTGTAATTAGATTGATTTATAGTTAGATCATGCCAAATTACTATTTGCACAAGATGAGAAGTTTAAAGCAGGTTGGAAGTTTGATCATGTATGGAACATCATATAAAATTTTGAGAAATTTCAAGATGGTCAATTTAGTGGTAAGCAGTCATCACGTATGTCAAGCTTTCGGTATGCCTCATCAAAGTCATAAACATTAACTCCTAAATTCGGTAAACAGCAATCTCCTGGAATATCTACATTTTCTCTAAATTTAGATGATGAAGAATACAGTGTTCGTGGCTCTCAATCTGAACGACCGATTATGTTGAAGAAAGCAAAGCTAAAAAGAAAAATTGATGACGAGATGTCAACATTTATTAAAACTCTAGAAGCTAGATGGAAATAAAAAACTGATTGAACAATTAAAAAGAACAAGTGTGCAGAGACAACAACATATGGAGCTTCAAGCTAAGAACTATGCCTTAAAAGAAATCAAGGAAGAAAATAAAATATTGTTTCAAGACGTAAGTTCTATATAAAATCCTACTGTTCGTGCATTTGTCCAAGCTGAACAAGCACGAATATTAGAAAAGAGGTTCGAACAACAACAAGATCAACAACAGCCTCCTTCAAGCTCGTTTAGACATTTCTCACAGATCTTGGAGGAGCTGACACCACTCTTCCGGATTATTAGATTGTCATAACTCGCTATTTATTTTATTTATTATCCGAACTTATTTTGTATTTTCATTTCAAATTTTTTTTAAAAGTATTGTAGTACTCAATGTCTTTTATTTAAATATGTATGATATGAATAATCATAATTTTTATGTTAATGTTTATCTTTAAAAAAATATTTTAATTTTTGAAAAAATAATTTACTTCTAAATTATTATTTTTTAATTATTTATAATTAAATTTATACTTAAACATTAAAATTAAAATCAATTATATATTAAAAAATAATATAATGGATGAACATTGCGACGCCAATATTGGCATCACACTGTTCATCAGCATATGAATACCGTAAAAAATCGCGTTCGGTTGTGACGTCGGAGAATCTGCATTCGCGCATTTGTCAAACGGCTGGAGACGCTTTTATCTCCAAAGAAGACCAGTTAACTGTTCGATGTCTGCCCGAATCACAGAAGATCGCTGAGGCTTGGGATTACGGCCAAATCGCATATCCGCTCGATTATAGCCTTCGATGCAATTTCCTGATCTAGGAAATGATTTGAACTAAGGAAAAAGTCAATTGGAACTTCATTTGGATTAAAAAGGTAATTTTGACCCTAATCTGTGCTGGCGGGCGCTCAAATTAAATCCAGTCTTTGTTCGATCTGGGTCAAAGTTTCCAGCAGCTTAACATAGGTTTGATTTGATTTGATCAAATTAACAAGATCAATTTTAAATAAATCTAAAATTCAGATACAAATCAAATTTGACATGACATAATGTGAACTAAATCAAATTTTCTTCGAACATGCCCGAGTCTAATTCAACTCAATTCGAGCTGATTTCTGGCTCGAATAAGGGTCAACGAGGCCTAATCAAATCGAAGAATCTCAAGGATACAAGTATGAAAATCGAGGTCAACACCGACCAAAGAGGGAACCTAACCCATTAAGGATACATGGTGAAAAAAGATGAGGGAAAGATTGTTTGAATAGTTGCTATTTGAATGATTTATATTTATGCAACTTATTAGTTTTGATGATTCCAAACATTATTGTTCAAATGTAATAGTTATCTCCTAACAATTTCAGAAAATTTGCACTTGCTCTTGTGTGTACTAACATTTCAGGAAAATCAGACTCCAGACTACGAAAACTTCAAATTAAATTCAACATGTGATATTTTGTTTATTTGAAGTTTGTCTTTTCTTTGAATTAATTTTGAAAGAGAGTGATTGTAAGTTGAGTGAATAAAATCTCACACACACAAATAAGGAGATCTTGAAATTCTATAAACTGATCGTACAGACGATATTTATCGTACTGGACGATCTGTCAGTTATCTCCTATAGAGCACTTGGAACGAATAGGAACTTGCTTGAAAAATTTTTCTAAGTCTATTCGTCCAGGACGAATTTATATATCGTCCCGGACGATGGGTTTCTCTGTAAAATTTTCGTCCAGACGAATTTTACCATCGTACGAGGCGACCAGTCCTCTGGAAAATTTTCGTCCAGACGAAAATAATTATCGTACCGGACGATTCAGGCTCTCTGGAAAATTTTCGTCCAGACGAAAACAAATCACGTCCGCGGCGATTGGTCCTCTGGAAAAATTTTCGTCCAGACGAAATAAATAATAGTCCAGGACGATCGGCTCTCTGGAAAATTTTCGTCCAGACGACGAACATATTTTCGTCCAAACGATTACCGACTTAGAACAGTTTTCAGCAGTTTCTAGTACCGACCTTGTAATAACCGTTCGTACTGTGACGACCTAGTTCGTACAGGGACGATCATCTGTTACGAAGTCATTTCGTACACATATACAAATTGGGGTCGTTTCAGATCGTTTAAGTAAATCGTCCAGGACGATCCAGAATCGTACGGGACGATCCACTGCGTACAGAATTGAAAATATGCAGTTTTTGGGCGGTTTTTCATGTCTTTGTATAAATAGTCCAAATTAGACTACCACCCAATCTTTTTGTCATTTAATCTTCGTGCCTATTGAGAGAATAGCCAAGGAGAGAGTGGAAGAGAGCATTCAAAGGAGGATTCCTACCACTGGAGCGAGAAGGCTTTCACTTGGATTGCTAAGGTAAGAGTCTCTACTTGTGAAATTGGATTTCTTCACCTCTTTTCTTTCTTCCTTCTAGATTCTTGTTAGAAGATCGTTCAGGAGAATCCGGTCTCTCTGTCGACACTTGGAGAGTGTGAACAGCCGTAGGGTTCTCTGCCCACACTAGGAGAGTGTAAAAGGACGAGGGTTCTCTGCCCACACTAGGAGAGTGTAAAAGGACGACGGTTCTCTGCCTACACTTGGAGAAGTGTAAACAGTCGTAGGGTTCTCTGCCCACACTAGAGAAGTGTAAAAGGATGACGGTTCCTGCTACACTGGAGAGTGTAAACAGCCGTAGGGTTCTCTGCCCACACTAGGAGAGTGTAAAAGGACGACGGTTTCTCTGCCACCCGGTAGTGGTGAAAAGAGTGTTTTTGTACAGGCTTCTCCTGTCTCTGCTGTGGGTGCTAAAGGAGAGTCACTTTGTGGTATTATGCAATACTCGAGAGGTGCCTCTGAGGAGAGGGATGTAGGTCAGGTTATAGACCGAACCACTTATAACTCAGGTGTCTATTTCTTTTGTGCCTTTTACTTTCCGCATTTATTGTATATTTAACAACCTTGGTTGAAAAATATTTTTAAACTCAACTTAAAGAATGTTTATTTCTGGTTAAATAAATCTAGAGAGATTTAAATTTTTAACTACCAATTCACCCCCCCTCTGGTTAGCCCTGGGACATTTAC
>NW_021521979.1:0-213 GCF_001605985.2 Dendrobium catenatum | reverse complement strand
TCCAAATAAAGGACAAAAAGCCCTTTCCATGTAGGATGTCCTTGATCCGTCCTTGGCTTCTGCTCCCACCAACTCCTAGTGACACATGGCAGCATCTGGAGGTCCAGCCATTTAATCCTAGCCATTGATTCAACCTGGAGACGTTTGAATAGGGGTAAAACGTCCTAGAGAGCTTCATTCTAACCCTAATACTCTCTCACCACTTCCAGCCTC
>NW_021521978.1:0-397 GCF_001605985.2 Dendrobium catenatum | reverse complement strand
ATCGTCATCCAAAAATTGTCTCCCAACTACGGTCCTCTGACCACCTTTATGTATGATCCTTTTTACCTGCATCGCCTGTCGATTGCACCCCTCATACCACCTTCGCCTGACTACGGTCCTCCAACCATTATCGGCCTAGTCCGGTTTTTCTGACCCAAACGCCTTTAAATCCTCAATTATGATCCTTCTAACCTCAGTCATCTACGGACAACAGTCCTTTGATCACAATCACCCAACTATAGTCCTTTCGACCTCTATCACCTGACTATGGTTCCTCCAATAGACATCCCCCACTATAGTATCTCTGACCTCCGTCACCCAACTACGATTCCTTTGATTTCCATCGCCTGATTATGTCCATCCTACCACCGTCGCCCGACTACAATTCTGCCAACTT
>NW_021521977.1:0-202 GCF_001605985.2 Dendrobium catenatum | reverse complement strand
GCCCCCAGTGAGCATGAGCTCAAAATGACCAAAATACACTTATGGGGCTCAAATACCCATTTCAAACCAAACGACCTCTAATTTGCTTAGAACAACTTCCAACAAGTTTCAAATTTCATTTCAAACCTATTGGACCCATTCCCAACCCCTGGGTAAACATGGTTAACCAAGTCAACAGGTTTGACCCAAGAGGCCCTTTAAG
>NW_021521976.1:0-259 GCF_001605985.2 Dendrobium catenatum | reverse complement strand
GCATTAATGTTTGATGTAGTTTTTTCACTATTTTTTTTTTGCCAAAAAGTCAATATTTTTTTTGTACTGAAATAACGCAAGGATTTGGAGGGATATAGAAGTTGTTTCAAGGGATCTTAGCAATTAAAGAAAAATTCTACCCTAAATAGGCTATATTATCTTACCTCAAATTTTAGTGATTACATCGCTCGTGTGTTCCCATACTTTATTCATACAAATTGAAATTAAATCAAGTTATGTTAATGTTTTGTAAATTTTA
>NW_021521975.1:0-240 GCF_001605985.2 Dendrobium catenatum | reverse complement strand
GCTCTTCTATTTAAAGAGCTCTTCTTCAACATTTTTTGAGAAACCTTTGGCTGCTGCCTTGACCTGAGAAGACCTTGAGGAGAGAAAGAGAGAGAGGGAGAGAGAGAGGATCTTGTGAGGGGGAGCTTATGAGGTGATTCACAAGGGTTGCTCAAGGATCGCTCTGCTTGTCTTTCGTCTGGAGTTTTTCATCCTTGGAAGGCTCGGTAGAGGTAAGGAGTTTGCTTTTGGTTGTGGTTC
>NW_021521974.1:0-296 GCF_001605985.2 Dendrobium catenatum | reverse complement strand
GATTAGTGAACAGCATCCCCGCGACCATTGAATGCCCAATGATTGCTGGTGGCGATTATTGCGCCACTGATAATCATTATTCCGCAGTTCAATCCAATGAACCCAAGAGTGCCACGTCGCTCTGCCATCCATGCATTTTGATTCGATGGACCCAGTCGCATCACGTGTCCACTAGCCGCCGCTAGAGTTAATTAAAAGGTTTTTTAAATTATTTTTTAAAACCATTTAATTTTTAGAAACTTCAAAAAAATTTTAAAAATCTATTTTAAGTCCAAAAATATTCACATGATATATAA
>NW_021521973.1:0-607 GCF_001605985.2 Dendrobium catenatum | reverse complement strand
CAAAAAAACGCTCAAACAAACAAAGCCTCATTCATTTATTATACAATTTTAGATGCTTTTTAAACTGAAAAAATTAAACAGATTATTCGAGTTGATTTTGAGTTTTTGGGTCAGTTCGAACCCAGATGAAAATTAAAAGAGTCTACATTTCAAACTCGACGGTTCAATCCAAGCAAGGATTTGCGAGTTAGATCGATGTTGGGTTATCATGTTCAGTCATTTATTGACACTCCTAATCCAAACATGTAATGCTTTTAAACTCTAACATGGATGTCAAACTTGGTTTCTTTTGAATACAAAACAAGGATAAACTATTATCAATATTAGCAGTCTCAAAACTATATCCTTTTTTCACCAAAAGACCAAACTATAGGGAGATTCAACTATTTTTATTGTCTAATAACAATGGGGGTAGTGTAAATATTTGATATTAAAGTTGTATGTGGGTGGTAGGCATGTAATATTAATGTTTTGAGTGTTAGATATGTAAATAGTATGAAATAAAGTGGTAAGTATGTAAATTTCCCTATGTTGTATTGATATCATACCATCGTTTTGTTGGCAGGTATCGAGCCCAGCTTTTGCAACGCCGCCTTTAAATCTGCAC
>NW_021521972.1:0-220 GCF_001605985.2 Dendrobium catenatum | reverse complement strand
GATTATATTATCCACAGACTTATTAAAGGTGTAAAAATGTGTGCAAATGCTATTATGAGACTTATTAAAGATTTTTAATTTAGTTTTTTTTAGAATAGCTAAATTAATAGAATCATGAAGTGTCTTATCGATTTATTAAAAGAAGCGGAGTTGAGTTAGCTTTAAAGAAGATGTATAAAGACAGGTAATTATTGAGATTTGTATAATTATGGAAGATTAA
>NW_021521971.1:0-290 GCF_001605985.2 Dendrobium catenatum | reverse complement strand
AAGTTTTTCTCTTTCTCTTTAGATTTCTTGAAATCAAGTTGAAGAGAGGTGTGTGAAACTTGTAATGCTTCATTATCATCAATTAATTATGAGTGCTTTTTGTTCAAATCATTAAATTCATCAAGAAGAGCCATGTGATTTGAATCAATCGTTGAAGGATCTTTAAGAATAACTTCATACTCTTTTTGTAAATTTACAAGTTCCAATTTTAAGTTATCATGTATTTCTTGAGTTTCCTATATGATGCATGATTTTTTTTCAGAAACTTCAAGAAGTTGATCGTAGGAAAG
>NW_021521970.1:0-205 GCF_001605985.2 Dendrobium catenatum | reverse complement strand
TAAAAATGGATCAAAGCTATAAAGCACTATATAAAATTATTAAAAATGAATCAAAGCTATAAAACACTGTATAAAATTAGTAAAAGTGAATCAAAATTATACTTCTTGATTGAAAAAAATACTAATAGTTAAACATAATCAATCATTCTTGTTATTTCCAAATTTGAAATTATAGGTTATATATTTAATCTTTAGCTTTTAAATG
>NW_021521969.1:0-237 GCF_001605985.2 Dendrobium catenatum | reverse complement strand
CCCCCCCAAGGAAAGGCCTCATTTGTAATCAACTGTAAATACTAGTGGATTTATTCAAACTGGGCAAGGCCCTGTGATTTTTCCCCCATTTCACGAGTTTTCACGTAAAAACTCATGTGTCTCTTATGAATGCTACATCCATACTATTTATCTGTTTGTGTGTTTGATCTTCATATAAAGTTAGGACATTAAACTTTATATTTTTTTCTACTGTCGTGAATATTCCATGACGCAACA
>NW_021521968.1:0-277 GCF_001605985.2 Dendrobium catenatum | reverse complement strand
TCCAAACCTTAACCGCAATAGGACCAGATATAAAAATGTGATGCATATTGTCAACATGAAAAAAACCATTGGCAATTAGAGGTAATAATGAAACCTCTCTTTCTCTAAATTTCATATATATAGGAATGAAGCTATGAATAATTCTCCATATAAAATCAGAGACAGAAGAGGGGATAGTGTTATGCCAAATCATTTTAAAAAGTTTAGAAGTGTCATTTTTAATTCTGAAAGAATGCCAGACATACTTAATATTGAAACAACTATCTTTAGAACCCGA
>NW_021521967.1:0-224 GCF_001605985.2 Dendrobium catenatum | reverse complement strand
GCAATAAGAAAGTCGTCCCAAATGAAGTCCTTGTCATAATAATTAATTAATTAATTAAGCCAATCTAAAATTAGAGGTGTTAAAATAAATTATTATATAGAAAAGCCACGTTTACTTTACTCTGGTTCTACCTAACCAAACAAGGAAAACAATTCTCCTGCGTTTATTTTGCAAACAACCAAACAGCCTCAAAGTATTCAGAATACATTGCATTTACTTTACAC
>NW_021521966.1:0-3488 GCF_001605985.2 Dendrobium catenatum | reverse complement strand
GTTGTTGTTGAGAAATAATATATTAATATTAAAATAATTGTTTTTTATATAGCAAAATAATATTAAATGCTAATAAATAATTATGTCATGTAACTAAGAATTAAAGACAAAATTCAGTGTCATGAAAAGTTATACATTTGAGTGAAGAATGATTACTCTAAGTAAACAAAAATAAAAATAAAAATAAGAGTGAAAATAGTTAAAAAATTATATCAAAATCTCATACAAAATAACCTATCCAAAAATTTTCAAATATTAAGATTATTCAAATTTCTAAAAACAAAATGATTTACCCATCCAAAATAATAATATTTTTTACATGTTCAAATATCATGTATAATTAATACATTATCAAAGTTTAAGTACAATAAAATTGAGCCCCAATACACAAATAGCTATAGATAAGCTTTCCATAGTAATATGTATTACAATCATTGGAACGATAAAATAGAAACCACATAATCAAAATTTAAAAAATAAACCTATAAAGCTTAAATTTTAAATATAATTCAATTGAAATAACTAACTATGTTCTAATTATTATATTAAGAAAAAAAATAACACGAATAATATTCGAATTCTAATTATGGAATAAATTCTCATAAAAAATCTCAATGAGGAAATAAAATTAACATCTAGATAAATTGTTGAATAAATTCTCATATGTCGAGCAAAAATCTCAATAAAAAAATAAAAATATCATGATAAGTAACCTTTGATTAAGTAACAATTGGACAATTTCAGAACAAATAAAAAAATTAAATTTCCTCATATATTTATTGAGCTTTCTAGACTTATTTTTTTATATTTGGAAGATCATGAAGGTTTAGCTTACCTTAACAAGATGCCTAGTTGTGTCTCATTAATTTTAGGCTCATTCATAAAAAGATGGATAGAAAGTCCCACAGTTTTATCAATCATAACTTATAAAAACCTCGGTTATAAGTGAAAATCATATATAAATTAACCTTCGCAAAGTTTGTGTCTCATTACATGTAGACTCATTCATGAAAGATGGATACATTTAGACTTATTGTCTAAGTAATTGTAGCTTTATATGTCTAAGTAATTGTAGCTTTATATGGCTATTTATTTATAAATCATTGCCTTTATTAATGCTGTTATTAGGAAAATTCTGAGAAGATGGAATTTGCTTATAAATCATTGCATTTGTTACATAGACAATTGCTTTTATTATAAACGTGTTTGTTTATAGATATGTTCATGAACGTGTTTGTTTGATAGTTAAAAAAAATTTGTTAGATATGCTCGCGAACATGCTCGATGTAATCGTTTGTTAGGAAGAACGATAAAGCTCATTTGTTAAGTTAATTAACATATAAAAGTAGAGCTCGTTTATAGCTTGTTCATGTTTGTTTGTTTAAAGCTCGATAAGCATTAAACGAACGAACATGAACTGATCATGAGCCGAACATGAACACTCATTATTTTAAATGAACCAAACATGAATGCAAACAATAAAGCTCGAATAAACATGAACCAAACTTGAACAACCTGATATTAAATGAACACAAACATGAACACTCATATACTCGGCTCGGCTCGGTTCGTTTGCAGCCCTACACTCTATCAGTTATAACCTATACAAATCTCAATTTTAAGTGAAAATCTTACATAAATTAACATTGAAAATTTTAATTTGTATAAAATGTCACAAGAGTGTGAAACAATGCTTAATTTATTGAAAATTTTATGAGAGTTGAACCACGGGTAAGAGCAAGTTGAGGTTTGGAATTGAATCATAGCATGTTCGTCATCATATTGTATAAGAGAGAAAGATCGTTACCTTTATTGCAAGCTCCCATTGTTACCTTCGTGGCATGCTCCTATAGTGACTTCCAATCTAACTGGAAGAACGTTGTAGAAGAAGGCGAAGAAGTTTCTTTTCTTTTGATAATTGGCTTAATTTTATTCCAATTAGCTCGAAACTTAATTCATAATTGATTATTATTGACTCAACTTGAAGTTAAGATCAAAGAAAACTCACTCAACCTCAACTGTGTTTGACCCCTACAACTAAGATGTTTTCGCATCCATTATTTTGACAACAAGCTAATAGATGAATCATAAAAACTTTTTATCCTATTTTTGGTTACGGAATATTGTTGATTAAATCACAAGATAACCAATGTACTGTATAAGGGTAAATATTTAACTAAATTAGCCATGCTCAATGTTGTTTTGACTATAATATTATTGAAATAATTATTATGGAGACAAAGCATGAGGGCAGATCAATTGATGACGATTGATAGGACATGGATGAAGGGAAAAATTATTAGGTGTTGAGTGCACACCGTCCGCACAAGCACTGGGTACCAAGCGGTAACCAGTGGTACCGAGTGCAAGCCGTCCTACAAAGCGTCCTACGAAGCCTAGTAGGATTTCCCTTCAACTCCTGTGAAATTGAATAAAAAAACTCACAGATACATCACCTAAAACACTTAGCATAATGCATTTCATAACTTTCCATATACATAGAAAAGACCACATTGATTAAAAGAATCAATATCAAAACATTAATGATGACAAAATATGTGAATAGAATATTTGTAATAAAACATACAAATAAGCCTAAGTGACAAAATACATTCCCCTTAATACATCCAAAAATTTGAATAACATTTAACATGTGTTATTGTCTTCAATAAAAAAGAGTAAACATTGTTAATGATTTTAATTTTTAATGTTTCGTTTTGGACGATTTTCTTGCTGTTTTCTAAAGCAGTTTTTTAGTACATAATTTTTTAGTTTAAAAAATTGTTGTACTAAAAATTGATTTAGAAAGCAGTAAGAAGCCATCCCAAATGAAGTTTGAGAGTTCATTTGGGATTGCTCTTTTATTGCTTCTTAAAACAATTTTTTAGTACAACAATTAAAATTTTGTACTAAAAAGTTGTTTTAAAAATCAGTATGTAAGACGTACCAATTAAAACCCGAGTCTCTCATGTAAAGTTGTGCAAATGATTTGAATCTTTGAGACGAATGGCATTTTAAATTGATTAGGGAAAGACAATAACTCAATAATTAAGCGAAATAATAATGTGTTAAGTTTGAGTTTAATAATTAGATTATATACCCCCACATGTTTTATTAACAATGATTTGAGCAAATCTTAAGATGAGATTAATTATGATAATGATGGATTTGATTGTAGGATTAAGTAATCATAGTTGAATATGTAGGTATTTGAAAATGTCAAAAGAGTTTTAAAATGATATAGATAATTAGGAGTTCTAATATTTTGAAATTTGCACTAATCTAAAAAATTTTCTTTAGCATTAATAGGCTACACGTAATTGTCTAACATTTGTATTTGTATCTCAAATAAATAAATCTAAATACAACATAATATATTTTTTATTCGAGCTAGAGGGAACAAAATAATAAGTGAAGATTAAAATAAAAGAAATTAGCTATAAAAATGTCCTTGATACATCATCAGAAATTACATTGATCGAGCACGA
>NW_021521965.1:0-1255 GCF_001605985.2 Dendrobium catenatum | reverse complement strand
AATAGGACTAATGAGATCCATTCAAGGTTAAATTAAGTAAGGGGACATATTGCATTAAGTGAAACCTTAATTCATTGTAGATGGTTAAACATAAGTTTAGATATGATTTTTATTCAAATCAGCAAGGAGTTCAAATTTCAAAGATAAGATCAAATTTGGAGCAATTGTTAATGACTTGAAAACCAACTCAACAATTCAAGTTAAGCATGGAGATATTCAAGGCTAAAGCCAAGAGATATTGTAATGTTCACACAAAAAGTGAAGTAGAGAGAATAATCTTCCACAATTCAAGCATAACTTAGGCCACAAGAAGAGGAGAGTGAAAGAATCCAACTAACTCTCCTCAAAGGAGGAGATGACTAAGCATGATTGCCAAGTTGAAACCAACTTCAAGAATTTAAGGAACATGCATGATGCATTCGACAAGTTCAAACCTTTTTCTCTCTTCTTTATTTGTGGGAAGTCGTGTCTTTTTTAGAGTAAGGAGTCCTGTTTCTACATTTTAGCAATTGATTCTAGCTGTCAATGAAGGATCCGAGCAATCTAATTGTTTTCCACATTAATTTGGTTGTAAACAGTGAATCTATTCATTTAAATTGCTGAATTAGGGGAAGATAGAGAAAACAAAGAGAATGAGATGTGAAATTAAGGGAAGGAAGGTTTGATGGAAAGAAAATTTAATCAAGATTTTTGTTGATTATCTTATTATCAATCTACGAAGGGTTTTGCAGTTGATCTCATTGGAAAAGTATTGATCTTTGTAGATCTTTTGAAAAACCCTTTAAGTTCCACACCATTATTTTCTAGTAAATTTGGTATCATAATTATATTTTATTGTGGTGTAGAGTTGATCATGGATCTATTATCCATCATCATATTTCATGGATGTTTTATTCATTAAGCTCAATAATTGCACAAAGATATCAAGGACATGCAAACTAAGATTGAGTATTGTTGCAACCTGTAGTTTCATGGAGCTTCCGATGTAGGTTTTAAAATTAAGGTGATCTTTGTCACACCCCATTTTGGCCCCCTCCCCCTTACGGTCAATCTGGAGTATAACAGGAAAGGAAAATCTAAACTGGCCCTTTCTTACTAACACTCATTCTGAGATACTTCTATCAGAATTAGATTAGTAAAAAGTAATCTATTTAAATTTTCATAATATATCAAACGTTATACTTAACAACAGTAAGCATGTAATATATCTTAATTAAACTTCAAATATAATCAAAAGAAATACAGAGCTTTATTA
>NW_021521964.1:0-336 GCF_001605985.2 Dendrobium catenatum | reverse complement strand
TAAACGGTGGAGACGCCGGGAGGCTGCCGGAATTTAGACTAAAGATTCAAGGACTTAGACAGAATTTGGACATATTGAACTTGAACTCGGACTGAAACTTATACTTGGACTTGTGGACAAAATACAAATGACTAATTTTGAACTTAATTAAAATAAAATTGAAAAATATAAGATTTGAACTTACATTTGATTTGAAAATCAAATGATACGAACAAAAAAAATACTTTTACATGATCTTGGACATTTAAACTCAAGCAAGTTGGACCATATGGAGGACTTTATCTGGACTCGAACTGAATTGAACTTAAATGTGGACCGAAGCTGACAAGAACAAGG
>NW_021521963.1:0-201 GCF_001605985.2 Dendrobium catenatum | reverse complement strand
ACCCCTCAAGACCCCCGTTGATGACAACAGAGAAAAAAACATCTTCAATACAGCCTCTTATCCAATCCACAAATAACGGGGAAAAACCTTTCATAGCAAGCCTGTACAAAAGGAATTCCCGGGAAACAGTATCAAAAGCTTTCCGAATATCAAGTTTAGCACAGAAATATTTCTTCCCTCCAGTGTTATTGAAACCACTCA
>NW_021521962.1:0-263 GCF_001605985.2 Dendrobium catenatum | reverse complement strand
TGCTGTCCAAATAAAGTCCAATATTCGTCCAAGTCCTAAGTCTGAGTTCAAGTCAAAGTTCTTGTCCACCTTGTTTCAAGTATGAGTCCTCTTAGTCATCTTTTGCAAGTCCAAGTTCAAGTTCAATGCAGTCCAAAAGTTTTCAAGTCCTTGTCTTTTTCAGACAAAATTTCAGCAGCCTCCCGGCGTCTCCCCAGTTTAGGGGAAAAAACCAAGAGGTCGCCTACCCGCCACGTCAACAAAGACGTGCACGGTTGGTGTTT
>NW_021521961.1:0-244 GCF_001605985.2 Dendrobium catenatum | reverse complement strand
CTTTCTTCTCAGTACCAAAATTCTTGATTCGACGCTGATTGCAAGAAGCCATCTCTTTCATATCTTTAATACAGTCATCGTTGCTATCACGTTTGGATAATATTCAATATTCTTTATCTCCAATGATTTAGAGATAAAATGAATAAAACTGATCATTTTTGTTTAGATCTGGCATTTGTAATGAGCCTAAAACAGTTAAAATCAAAGCACTGAGGGGACTTTTTGTCCCCCACTCGCTTCCACC
>NW_021521960.1:0-233 GCF_001605985.2 Dendrobium catenatum | reverse complement strand
TTATTTCCATATATTTCTGTTGAGATAAAATAAAAGGAAAAAGGAGTAATTCAAATTTCAAAATCATTAATGAAATTAATTATGTTTAAAGTTAATAATTAATATTTACATATTATTCATGAACCCGGTCCATTCAGGTGCTCCAGAAGAAATCTGATACTGTTCTTCCTATTTCCATCACCGTAATTTCTGCTCGGAAAATAAAATATATTTTAACTGTTTTTAGTTCTAAT
>NW_021521959.1:0-244 GCF_001605985.2 Dendrobium catenatum | reverse complement strand
GGGGGGGGGGGTGGTACTGGAGGTAAATTTCCATTCATTTCAACCACCACCAACCAAGGGCTGGGCCGACCTAAGGTGGAAAGGTTTTTGGGAGTCCGACGAGCTCGATGGTGAGCTCAATTAGGGAGGAGGTAACCAAATTGAATGGATGGGCTAGGGTTTACCCAAACTTATATGGTTTGGGTCAAGCTAGGGGCTGGGCTTGATAGGAAGATTAATTGGGTCAAGGAGCACCCAATGCAAG
>NW_021521958.1:0-306 GCF_001605985.2 Dendrobium catenatum | reverse complement strand
ATTTTTATTAATTAAAATTTTTTATTATAAATAAGATACATTAAGCAAATTGTGTTTTTTTATTCGAAATTATTTACTGTATTCATTTTAAAAGCACAAATGTCTTATCATATAATTAATTATTCTTCTTAAAAATTTAGATGTATCTCAATGATCATTATAGGAACAGATCAACTGAAAAAAAGTCCAAGCAAAATTAAAAAATGTTTATTTAAATTTGAACAAAGTTAAGAGAAAGAAAACCGATCTCAGGACATCTCCAATCGAATGACATTTTCTAGTTTACAACAGCCCCAACCGTCCAAC
>NW_021521957.1:0-213 GCF_001605985.2 Dendrobium catenatum | reverse complement strand
GCACATCAATCAGGGTGTTTGTTGCAAAATTTGTTCTTATTTTTTTTTTTTACAAATTTTCAAGGAACTAATTGGTTAGTTGTGTTCTATTTATAATTAATTATTATATAAAGTATTTTCAATATATTAAAAAGAATTCTCAGCTAAATATTTGTATTGTGATTAGTAATATGCAGTTTTCATATTGATATTTTTTTATTTTATAATATTTCT
>NW_021521956.1:0-218 GCF_001605985.2 Dendrobium catenatum | reverse complement strand
ACGAAGCCCCCCAAGAAAAACTCCTCTTAGCAACTCAAGATCCACCCCTGCAAATTATCAAGCTTCGACAGAAAATCTTTGGAAGTATTCTTTGAGTAACTCTCCTTCATTCTGGCATATTCCAGAGAGATGGAAAGAGTCTTTAACAATTCTTCTATTAGCGATAAATTGTTCGACAAATAATTTGGCTAACTTGACAAACGAAGGAATAGTTCTAG
>NW_021521955.1:0-251 GCF_001605985.2 Dendrobium catenatum | reverse complement strand
TGGCTTGAAAATTTTTCTAAGTCCTATTCGTCCAGGACGAAATTAATTATCGTCCGGGACGATCTGGTCTCTGTAAAATTTTCATCTAGACAAAATTAATTATCATTAGAAAATGAGTTGCTCTCTGTAAAATTTTCATACAGACGAAATTAATTATCGTCTAGGACGATCTAGTCTATATAAAATTTTCATCCAGATGAAATTAATTATCGTCAGAAAATAAGTTGCTCTCTGTAAAATTTTTGTCCAGA
>NW_021521954.1:0-555 GCF_001605985.2 Dendrobium catenatum | reverse complement strand
AAATCTTTTTAATTATTTATGCAAGTTAAATTTAAATTTTAAAAAATAAACTTTTCAACCAGTGTAAACAACTTATAATGAAATTAAATATGGAAGAAAAATAAGAAAGAACATACCAGATTTATAGTGGTTCGGTCAAATCTTGGCCTACGTTCACTCCCCGGAGGCACTCTCCGAGTATTGCACTAATACCACAAATTGACTCTCCTTTTGCCCCCAACGCAAGGTGGAGAAGCCTGTACAAAATCACTTTCACCTTCCCCGGTGCAGCGGAGTAGCCAGGTTCTTTGACACCAAAGAGATCTCCTTCTCGCCAAAACTTCCCTCAAGACGACCCTTGAATCCGATGGTACTGAAGTGCAAGTTCGCTGGAGTAACCGTGTGAATATCCCCTCCACACTCCCTTGAAATCCCCTCCAAGGATCTTCTCCCTCTCAAACTCCACCCTTTCCTCTCTCCCTTTCAAGTTCTCTCTTCTAATTTTCTTCAAAAGAAAGAAGACACAATGACTGTCAAATATACACTTTGTCGTCCTTTTACACTCTCCAAGTGTTG
>NW_021521953.1:0-206 GCF_001605985.2 Dendrobium catenatum | reverse complement strand
AATTATATATTTACATACAATATTAATTTAATACATTCGCTCTAGAAATGCATACAATACCGAAAAATTTCTTAGCTTTGGCTTTTGCTTCAAGGATGTCATTAGTACTTAATGCCAAACCTTCTTTCAAATGACTGCTATACTCTTAAATCATTTGCTTTGTGGGAGTTGTCTGAATCAAATCTATAATTGGTAAATACATTGCA
>NW_021521952.1:0-1184 GCF_001605985.2 Dendrobium catenatum | reverse complement strand
AGTGTTCAGAAAGATGGGCGAGAATATAGGAAGTTTTGTTGTCGGATGGTGCAGACAGCGAAGGATTGGGCGAGAGCGCAATCCGGCAATCGCCGCCGGCCATGAGGGGATCAGCGGATATTTAGGAATTCTGTTACGAAATCTCCTTCAAACAAAAAAATATGGGTCTCACAGATTTGAGGGCGGAAGAGAGAGCCGGAGAAAAAAAACTGCTTTGCCTGCAGAGCATTTGAAGGAGAAGGTTCTCCGTTTCATTCATTAAATGAACTAACTAAAACTTTTTAAAAAGATTTAGATAAAGAAACTTTATTAGAAATCTTAGACAAAGAATCTGTAGACCAAGAACTGAATGATTTCAGAATTTCATCCCCTTCTATCAAAGCAATAGAGGGATAATCACATAAACATAACATTTTTTCAATTCCTGAACTCCAATCTCCAAGATCTGAGAAGAATCCTCATCGAAGCAACCATCCTTTGAAACCCTATGCTGTTTCGATTGCAAACCTCCAGGAAAAACAAAAATTCAAAACGAAAATAAAAATTAAGAAGAAACATTCAAACCATAATCTCTACACAACCTATTACACCATTCTTGATGAAGGTCGTTACCTTAGCTGGAAGCTCCAATCTAAACTTTAGATCTCAATAGCAAATAAGAAATGGAGTAGACAAAAATACACGGCGAGCTCCATGATCCTCTCTCAAAATGAATGCCTAGGATTGGAGAAACGCCAAAAGTAGAAGCTCAAACTAAGTACCTGTTCGAGTGAGGAAGAGGCGAATGGAGATCTTCTCGATTGGTTTTGGCGCGGCAAGGGCAAGGTCGGGGAGACGCTCCTGCGACGAAGAATAAGGGATTTCACGCGCGAAAGCCAGAGTCGGGTGGGCTATTCACGGCGTTTAGACGGAGTAGTAATTTAGATGAAATGAGTGTATTTGAGTGGTATGTATGTAAATATAAAACTTTGGGTGTTGAATATGTATTTAGGATAGTTTGAAGTGTTATGTATGTAAAAATCCCTTTTTTTTAATGTTGTGTATGTCAAAGGAAAATATTTTTATGCAATATATTTGAACCAAAAAGTAGTATTAGAAAGTTAATTTTTATATTAAAAAGACATGGCCATACCGTTAGAGAAATTTAATTTCATTAATTTTTTTTTTTTTTTGTTAAAATCGAT
>NW_021521951.1:0-480 GCF_001605985.2 Dendrobium catenatum | reverse complement strand
CCCTTAGTCGTAATAACTTGGTAACCCCTACGAATATTTAAAAATTTCTAAAATTCATTGTTAATTATAGAAAAATTTTGATTAATCAAACTTAATGGCTAATGAATTCAATTAGAATCTATTACTTCCTAAAAATATTAAACCTCCATAATTTGGTTAAAACCAAGGATTCACCATCTTAGGTGACCTTAGGTCAGATCAGGTCAAAACTTCTAAAAATCATAACTTTTGATAGAAAACTCCAAATTGAGTGTGCCACCTGTCTAACAAGTCATACTTAGGTCTAGTATCTATTAAAAATCTGAAACCCTTAAGATTAGCCCTAATTTTGAAAGTCAAATTTTGACCCCTTAGTTAATGTATCCGGGTAATCCTTTAAGATCTATTAACTTCTCCAACCTCTAAAACTCTTTTAATAGATTTTTAAAATTCTCAACCAGCCAATTAAAATCAGTAATCAACTCCCCTTAACATTAATGC
>NW_021521950.1:0-215 GCF_001605985.2 Dendrobium catenatum | reverse complement strand
ATCGAAACCCCAACGAAACCTCAAAACCACAAAAAGGGAGAGCAAAATAAACAGGGGAACACAAACATGAACTTAGAAGAAAAACCCAGAAAGAAGAACGAAAATACTAGAACCAACTGATGGAAGAATCCAGGCTCAAGCGACCGGAGGAGGAGAACGAGGATCTCCCGGAACCAAGAAGACGAAATCGCCTAGAAATCGCACCGAGGAGCGCA
>NW_021521949.1:0-341 GCF_001605985.2 Dendrobium catenatum | reverse complement strand
TAATAGACATGACTGATCCGAATGTACAAATAATGGCCACAAAAATTCCTTATAAAAAGTGTTTTTTTTTTTTGGGGGAAAATCTTATTAAAAGTTTTAGAAGATTTTTTTATAGAATTTCGGTTCCTATATACAGTGCATCCATGTGCAAATGTCCGGATCTGTCAAAAAGCTAAATCTATGCGTGCAAAACAAGCCAAGCACTTGCCATTATTGGCTTGCAGAATTTGATTAAATAATTGAATTATTGCTCTAGCTTTATTTTAAAAGTTTATTTGTGATTATATATTTTATTATTATTTAAATTAGTTTTTTATATAAAAAATTTAAGTTAAACATAT
>NW_021521948.1:0-274 GCF_001605985.2 Dendrobium catenatum | reverse complement strand
TGGAAAATTTTCGTCCAGACGAAATTAAATTATCGTCGATGGCAATTGGTCCTCTAGAAAATTTTCGTCCATAAAAAATAAATAATCATCCAGGACAATCGGTCCTCTGTAAAAATTTCGTCCAGACGAATAAATTTTCGTCCAAACAATTAATCGACTTAGAATGGTTTTCAGCAATTTCTAGAACCGACCTTGTAATATCCGTTCGTACCGGACGAACCTAGTTCGTACAGGACAATCAGCTGTATGAAGACATTTCGTACACATATACAAA
>NW_021521947.1:0-258 GCF_001605985.2 Dendrobium catenatum | reverse complement strand
ACAAAAAATTAAAAAAAAAAAAGACAATAACATAAGCTAAATGACACAATATCAAAATACAAGCAAAACATACAAACACATAATAATTTCTCCCCTTTTTTGAAAACAACAAAAAGTGAAGAAGAAATAGACAAGAAATGTAAGTAATTATATGAAAATTTAATCTAAATGGTTATTGACATAAGGTATGCAATCTAAAACTAATAACATTAGGTAAATTTTAGAAATTCATAGAATTTAAGAAGTGATATAACATTG
>NW_021521946.1:0-2430 GCF_001605985.2 Dendrobium catenatum | reverse complement strand
GTAATCTGAGGGGAGATTCAAGGGTACTTCGGAGGGTGGGAAGGAAAGAGCTGGTGTGGCGCGTCATAAGGCTTCACGCAATGCCGCTAAAGGAAGGGTTGGCGAGTGGGAGAAGATTCCTCCCAAGGGTGTGGATATGGTTATAAGCCAAAAGAAGAAGATCTCATTCTATAACCGGTGCGGTGGGGAAGGAATGTCAACTGGAAGGATGGCTCAGCAGTCTATAAATACAATATCCAAGCTGTAACCCGCAAGTGAACGGATACTTGGTGATACTTTGGCTTAGATAGAAAGTTCCTTGTATTTTCGGATCCAAGCATCTACAGGCAGATTGTCGTGATTTTAATGGAAATTGTAGCTTCTCGACAGAATAATGGATCAGTAATCTGGGTAAATGATGGTAAGTATGTGTCCTCGTGATGCCATCTGCTGAAGGGTGTCTACCAGAGCTCCTCATCGAATACATCTCATATCGGTCAGAAAAATTGAAGGCCTGATGTGCCTGTTATCTAAAGTACTGTCAGCCTTCTGGGCCAATCCAACAACTATTAAGCGCACAGATACAAAACTTATCATGCCCGGAAGGGAATGTTCCATAATCAAACATAGAAGAGAAATGAGGCTTCATAAATTCCAGGGTTGCAATGTTTCTTGCCAAGATGTATTGGATAGCTACATTCACGGGTGGGTGAACTCGCCAAATGGTTGAATCGCATTAATGTGTGCGTGTAGTACTCTAACAATCTAGATTGTCTGTCTGTCAAATGGTAATCAGCGGCTGGCTGAAGATATGACACACCATAGCTAACTTTGGGCGCACACTGGTCAAGGAGATTGTATTCACTTCACTCCATTGAAGTATCCCTCAAGGCTGGATACTGAAAAGTCGACTATCCGGAGCAAATCTGGAGGATGGGGGAAAGTATGAAGAAGCATAGAGAAATGTAGACCGTAATGATATCAGCTAATATTGTGCACTCGGCTGTCGTATTATATCTCGGATATGGCTATCAATAGTACAGATATGATTAACTAGGTCATGGCTCATAGGATGGATGAGTCGGCAGGTCTGGAAAGAAGAGGGGGGATGCTGCTAACTTTATGTATGTATAAAGGCTCGCGTAGATATTGGTTGCGTTGATGGCGGCTTCAATCCAATCTGGAGACGTCTATGAGATGATAGTTTTCGGTAGAATAGCGTAAAGAGATTGAATGATGTTGTTTAATGCTGGTAGGCTTTAGATTTATGTAGATGGCTAGACTCTAAAGATTTTTGCATCCCTGCAAATCTTCTGTCATTTATTATTAATTAGGGTAGTAGCACGTATAAAGGATTAGAAATGCATAGATGATATGTATGCTGTATGAAGCTATATGTGGTCAAGGTATGTTTAAAATATTCTTATGTTAATACGATCATGGAAGATAGGATTTAAGACAACAGGGAAGCCTATTTACAATTGGAAAGAGTATGGTGGTGAGAGTTGGTACATTGGGTATTAATAATATGAGAATAAGCATTAATCATATATTCCGTTGTCTTGTAATTTTTTAAGTGTGTACGATGTTATTGATGTATTAATGTCTAGATGTTGTTTGGAATTTACCACCGAACTGACCTTCTGCGCTCTTCGAAACCTTTTCCGAAAAGTATGATGATAATCCCCCGAGGAAGCCTAAGTTACCAACTAGAAAGAAGATAGGCCGGTCAAACAAAAACAAGGTTATGAAATAACGGGCTTTCCGCTCCATTTCACTAAGTAGTGCTATTCTGTCCTCCGGGGAATGGAACCAAGAGGTTCTTTCTTGGAATCACGTAATTTCGCCCGCCCGTTCCACTGGAGTGCCGAAGGAAATGGGATTCGAACCCATGATACAATCTTCTTGTATGTTGATTTAGCAAACCAATGCCTTAAGCCACTCAGTCATACCTCCTTTTTGTTGATATCCATTTTTGATGTGCCGGGTTTGGTTGGTTGCCCGTAGGTTCGACCGTGGTGGTAGCCAATCATCCTGTTTTACCAGAACAATGACTTTTCCACTGAGATATAGTTCATATACGCAGGAAGGTGATGAGCCTTCGCATGACGCCACGTATCCAATAGAGAATCTATATCCTATATGTGAAATAGGAGTATATCATAGAAAGCATATGTTCAACAGGCCAGGAATAGACGGATCAAGTTCTTGCATGACGATCCCGTCCCCGATGCCCCGAACTGAGGGTTAGATTGAGATGAGCACAATCAGATAAGGATAGCGGTGAGCACGCGGCTGGCCGTATAGAACATGATACCTGCCCTCCCTTCCTCTCATCAGATTGTAAGTAATTGCCTGAAACAAACGCAAACGGAATGAGCCGCATTTCTCATTTGTTCATTTCTAATGATCACTGTCTTCCTTCTTGCCTTTGTACCATTCTGTCATGGA
>NW_021521945.1:0-205 GCF_001605985.2 Dendrobium catenatum | reverse complement strand
TCATTTCTTTTGTAATTTCAAATATTATATTTTGATTATTTTCTTAATTTTTTATGTATGATTTATAGATTATAATATCGTGTCCTCGTCGTACCCATATCCTGTATTTTTAAGAATTGATGTGTCCCTGTTAAATCTCAACCTTATGATCCCAAAGATATCCACGGTTGTGAACAGTAATCCGTGGGAAGACTACATGGATTGC
>NW_021521944.1:0-242 GCF_001605985.2 Dendrobium catenatum | reverse complement strand
TTAATTATTTTTAAAATCAAATACTTGAAAATACAAACAAAACAAGCCCAAGAACTCTAACAATGGATCAGAATTGAAATTCTGGTGAATTTTTGAAGTTCGGGGGATTTTCTGAATTTATTTAGATGTTTTAAATACCCAGTCAAATGGCGGCGCTGACTGGGACACGCGGCGGGAGAGGATGCAGCCACGCAGACGGCGGCGGTCACGCGGGACCCGCCACTTATCCAGCGCGGCATTGA
>NW_021521943.1:0-499 GCF_001605985.2 Dendrobium catenatum | reverse complement strand
TTCAAAACCTGTTTTCCAAAATTCCACCAACAATAGCCCAATGTATTGGGCGAGGTCTGCCTTAGCAATTTCTACGCATTATTGGCAGACAAAATAGGTGAAGGTTAGGTTTTCGACATTCATGGTTAGGTTGGCTAGGAATTCAAATATAAGTTTGGAATTGTACGGTAAGGCTAGGGTAAGGAGGAATTACATAGTGGTGGAGTTGAATAAGCTCATTACCTCAAAATTTAAGGCCGCTTTATTCAACATTCATGATGGGTGTTGACCTCATTTTTGTATGAGGTCACTGAGACCCATCCAGACTCCAGATTAATCTAGACCCTAGGATCTATTCTAGACCTTAGGATTCTTCCAGACTCTAGATTAATCTAGATCCTAGGATCTATTCTAGACCTTAGGAATCTTCCAGACCCCAGACCCTAGGATCTACTCTAGAGCTTAGGATTCCTCCATACTATAGATTCTAAATCTTAGAACCATTCTAGATTCCAAATCC
>NW_021521942.1:0-1354 GCF_001605985.2 Dendrobium catenatum | reverse complement strand
TTCATATATAGCAATAAGATATGGAAATTTTAATTTGATTAATGTGACAAAGACTAGTGCATTTTAATTATTTGCATGACTCTATACTCCCTTGAATCGAATATCACGTGCAAAGTTCTTATAATATGAGCATATATCACTTGTTTTTAGAGCTTTTCAGTAATTTCGGTCTTTTTTTTTTTCAAGGTAATTTATTTTGAAATTCGCATTTCAATATGCAATCTGCAGGCAATGTGCAACCCTATGAATTCATTCTTCCGCCAAGTTGGAAACAAACAAGAGTTGCCAACATACTTTCTGGAAATTATTGCCAACCCAAATGTGCTGAGCCATGGGTGGAGGTGAAATTTGAAGATGAAAAGCAAGGCAAAGTTCAGGTGGTCGCTTCACCTTTAATACGCCTAACAAACAAGCCTAATGCAACTATTGAAGATATTGGAAGCCCTGAGAAGGTGATTGCTTCTCTTGGTCCATTTGTGACGGGTAACACGTATGATTCTGATGAGCTCCTTGAAACATCAATAGAGAAGCATGGCAATCAAACGGTATGTTTTTTCATGTATATGCATTCATAATATTGTATTCATTTTGATCTGCTGTTTGTCTATAATCACCGTTAAGCATGATGTTCAGTTATTTTTGTTCAGAAAATAATCCAATGCAAATGGCATCGTTAGGATTTAGGTGGATTTAAGCATTTAGTTGTAGTGCACATGCTGTCAATGATTGGTACACCTTTTTTTTTTTTTTTTTAATGATTGGTACACCTCATTTCTCACACTCAATCAAGATCATACAATGGAGGTATTGGGCCGAATGCGATCTAGTTGGATCATGTTTGATCCAAATCGTATCTGAAAGAGATTATCTTGTTGTTTGAGAGATCAACTAGTTCATAATTTACTCCTAACAACTCCCTATCTGACTTGCTTTGTTTGACCATCATTAGTTAGTGGTTGACCAAATTTTTAGGATTGTTGGACGTCGCTCTTCGACAGGATTGCTATAATTGCTTGCCACTTCATCCATGATGCCAAAATGTCACGTTCGTCTCTTCATTCATGTTAGACACGTCAACCACATTGTCATTTCCAGAGCTGTTAAGACTACTATTTATTCATTGATTGTTATGCAAGAATAAGTTTTTGGACCATTGTATATTTGAATAAATTTTGTTACAAAGAGAGGAGATATTGAGTATATGTTTGGGAGAAAACTTCAAACATTTTGGTGTTATTATTGTGCCCAATAGTGGATGTAGGCTATCATTGGAGCCACTTATATTCTAGTATTCTTTTATTTATTTATGAGCTTATTGGGCCTATTGTATAATGCCTTCATCAGTGGAGTAAAC
>NW_021521941.1:0-324 GCF_001605985.2 Dendrobium catenatum | reverse complement strand
TGGATAAGGACCAAAGTGGTAAGTCTGTTGATCAGAAGAAGTATAGAGGCATGATTCGATCTTTACTTTACTTGACTGCGAGATGACCTGATATCATGTTTAGTGTTTGCCTTTGTGCTAGATTTCAAGCTGAGCCTAAGGAGTCTCACCTGACCGCTGTTAAGATAATTTTTAGATACCTTTTGGGACACAAGGCTTAGGGATTTGGTACCCTAGACATAGCACTTCTTTTGAGATTATTGGTTTTTCTGACTCTGATTTTGCAGGATGCAAGGTGGATAGAAAAGGCACTTATGGAACTTGTCAATTCATTGGACAATCTTT
>NW_021521940.1:0-243 GCF_001605985.2 Dendrobium catenatum | reverse complement strand
CTATCCTTGTTTTATGGCAATTCTATCCATTAAAATGGTTGTGTGAATATGAGATGGTTAGTTTATATTGGAGAAGTTTCTTAATCTTGTTTTGGAAGGATGTGTGGCATATTCAAGAGCATTTATGTGTCTTTTCTCTTAATGTTGGGCATTATTAGTTGTCACATAGCATGTTTTTGAAGGTGTTTATGAATGGTTTTATGGTAGGAAGCTTTCTTTTGTAAGTCAATTTGTGTCTAGTGG
>NW_021521939.1:0-268 GCF_001605985.2 Dendrobium catenatum | reverse complement strand
TACCTTTCTTCCTTTGACTCCAGAAATAAGTGTTCAAAATTGAACCAATCCCACTTGAAATTCTAAACCTTAACTTCCTTTGATATCTAACTTTGAAATCTTAAATAAATTTTATACCGCTATTTTAATCGAGAGTTTTCGAAGGAAAGTTTATGATTTCCCTACGATGTAATTAACTACGAGGGCTTGCGCTCGTAGGAGATTTATTAACCCAGATCTATTTTTTTTTTTAAATTGAAATTTTCAAAAATCTTTAATTAATTATTTT
>NW_021521938.1:0-362 GCF_001605985.2 Dendrobium catenatum | reverse complement strand
AAATCACAACCAGGATCTGAACCACCACAGAAATCCGGCGACGTCATGAAATCATCATCAGAATCTGAAACCAATTCCCTCTCAGATGACTCCAGCCAATTCGAATTGTTCCGAACATCCAAACCCGAAGCATCACCCAAAACATTCCCAGCAAGACGCGAATCAACCACATTAATCGGAACATCAACTAAAGAATTAACTACCTTATTACATTTAGGATCAACATCTAAATGAAATTCCGGAGAAATAACAGCAGAAGAAACCCCAACCGAAGCAGCCACATTAACAGCCTCAACACAATTGGTAATAACACATGTGGAAAAAAAGGAGCATAAGGAGATAAAGCACAACTAACTTCGTTC
>NW_021521937.1:0-313 GCF_001605985.2 Dendrobium catenatum | reverse complement strand
ATCTGTTAATTCCACAAACAAACAAAACAACATAGCGATAAACGTATGGCAGTATCAAAAGAAGAACCCTTAGTGTTTGATGACAGAAAGCTCACTCACAAAGGAAATCAATGTAGAGAAGACCATCACAAAGCGTCTAAAAACAACTGATGGCCAGCAGGAGAGCCAACATAGAAGCCAAGGCCAGCTGAGAAGCCTCTTCTTCTTTCTGAGTTAGAGTCCCCATACTTGAAAAACATTCATTTCTAATGAACAGTTGGTGAAGGATAAGTTGTGAGAACAAATCCAAAGTTTAAGGAGGATTAAAACTTCT
>NW_021521936.1:0-234 GCF_001605985.2 Dendrobium catenatum | reverse complement strand
TAATACGAGGAAGTCAAAGAAAGGAGACAAATAAAGGAGCCAGAAGATAAAGATAAAGATAAAAATTTCTTCTTTTTAAGATTTGTGTCATTATGTAAGATTAGAATTCAAGTTGTTGTCGGTGGAACCTAGCCACCATTACTTTTCTCCAGATCCTAGGTTTTATATTATATGGAACTCGTCATAGACTTTGGATATTTTTTTCTCTAGTTCATATTTTATTTTGATGATGTG
>NW_021521935.1:0-420 GCF_001605985.2 Dendrobium catenatum | reverse complement strand
AACTTTAGAGTACATCCAAGAACAACCTTAGTGTCATGCCCCAGAATCTAATTTAGAAATTTTCTTTTTTTTTTATCTTTTATTAACCAACAATTAGAGTTATCTAATTTTATTTATCCGTAATAAAATCATATATCAGTGAAAGTTAATTCTATTGATCAAAACAACAATATGCATTTATATTTATTGATCCAAAATCATATAAAATACTTAGCAATCATATAATCACAATCTATTATCACCAGTCCTAAATACAAAAAAATAGCTAAAAATAGTTAGAAATAAACTAACAATCAACTTGGAGAATTATGATTTGATCACTATCGTACACCTGATTCGATCCATGCCCTGACGTGAAATAATTTAAACTACATATAATAAGCCAAATAACTGAGCATGTCAATATAATCCTATCAATAA
>NW_021521934.1:0-204 GCF_001605985.2 Dendrobium catenatum | reverse complement strand
TTGGAATAGAAAATAGAACAACAAGCAAGAAGCCAATGCCCAAAAAATTTCAAAGGATTCAGCCCAAGAAAAATAAAGATTCACAATAAACGGTCACATGACATGAAACAAAAATCATCCTGCAAAAAAGATAAACAAAAAAAAACACTGACTTCAACCATCAAACTGAAGAAGGCCATAAAGTAACCACAAGCACAAATAACA
>NW_021521933.1:0-494 GCF_001605985.2 Dendrobium catenatum | reverse complement strand
AGAAAAATAAAATGACTAATACATAAAATGCATCAAAAGTAAAGACTCTCTCCATCATGGCCATCAATCTCCTGTGTCACCTCTGATAGATGCGTCGAAACCTCTTGTCGATGTCCCCATCACTCTCTCTCCCCTCTTTGGCCGGCCCCCTCCCCCTTACCCATTTAATTAATTAGCTCATTAATATCACCCCAATCAAGCCCTTAATTCCTCTAATCAAATCCCCAATTAAACCCATTCATAGACCGACTCCCCCCCTCGTCCTACATCAAAATGGTTCTTTTATTCCCGGTTTAGCCTCAAGAACTTTTATTTAGAGGTTGTCCAATGAATTACAATTCTTCAATTCAATGCAACTGAATTCAATTTAGCTGCGTTCTAGCAAATACAATTTTAACTACAAATCACAACTTATATAAAACAACCATAATAGTAATCTATTTGCTGAAATATGCATTTTATAACTTTTTCCAGGTACTTTATTTGAGTCAAAA
>NW_021521932.1:0-304 GCF_001605985.2 Dendrobium catenatum | reverse complement strand
AAACAGTGAAATGACACTATTTTTAAAATACTATTTTATGATATTTAAACTTCAGAAAATCATATCTTCGTCGTTTTAACTCGGATTTTTGCGTATAACCCCTCATTCTTTTCAGAAAAGCGAACTTGATGTTTTGAAACCATTTCCAGCCCTTTATTTTGGCTGTTTTGACAGATCGCTATTTGGATTCGATCATTCGAGTACTTTTAATATTAAATATTGATTATAACATTATTTTCAGGATACAAACTATTTTCAAATCGCTTAAGACTTCGTTAGGATGGTCAGCGGGTTTCCCTATACT
>NW_021521931.1:0-481 GCF_001605985.2 Dendrobium catenatum | reverse complement strand
GGGATAACTTCAACTTCCAAAAATCTCAACACCATCGTAGAGAAATAGTCTTAGAGAATAAATCAATATATGATAAAATGAAGAACACAAAATACACACACATCACATATATAAGACTTGAATCAAAAGAAATCTAAGACTTCGTTTGGGATGACTTTCTTATTGCTTCTTAAAGGAACTTTCTACTACAAAAATTAAAATTTTTGTACTAAGAAGCAGAAAGAAAGTCATCCCAAACGAAACCTAAGACTTTGTTTTGAACATCTTTCTTATTTCTTTCTAAAATAATTTTGTATGACCAAAATTTTTAATTCAATAAATTTTGTACTAGAAAATTGTTTTAGAAAACAATAAAAAAGATAACACAAATGAAACCTAAATAGTAAATACATGATAAAATATTTATATCTTCATATAAATAATTTATATTAAATCATAGGAATGCTGAAAAGTTAGACAAATGACATGAAATCTGATACAT
>NW_021521930.1:0-252 GCF_001605985.2 Dendrobium catenatum | reverse complement strand
GGCAGAAGCTGTCCCACTTAAGGAAGTTAAATCAGATGATGTGATGCGCTTCTTCCGCGATAACGTTGTTTATCGCTTTGGTGTTCCGCGCCGTATAATTTCAGATAACGGTCCGTCCTTCAGAAGCACCAAAATTGTCAGATTTGTCCGCCGCCATAACATTAATTGGCTATATTCTTCGATTTATTATCCCAAAGCCAATGGCTTGGCAGAGACATTTAATAAGACTCTTGTGCAACTAATAAGAAAAAT
>NW_021521929.1:0-240 GCF_001605985.2 Dendrobium catenatum | reverse complement strand
TACAATGCCTTTTTCAATTTAAACACATGATTTGGAGATTGGGAGCTCTCAAATCCTGGAGGTTGTTCTACAAACATATCTTCCTTTATTTCCCCATTTATAAAGGCACTCTTGACATCCATTTGGAAAAGCTTAAATCCTTTATAACAGGCAAAGGCTAATAGCACTCTAATGACTTGCAATCTAGCTACAGGGGCAAAGTTTCTTCAAAGTCTATCCCTTCTATTTGATTGTACCCCT
>NW_021521928.1:0-215 GCF_001605985.2 Dendrobium catenatum | reverse complement strand
TTCTGGATATCTTCTCCTTGGACTTCTTGGATCTCTCTTCCTTGGACTCCTTGGAACTCTTCTTCTTGGACTCCTTGGATCTCCTCCTTGGACTCCTTGGCTCCGTCGTGGCTTGAATATCCAAACGAAGAGACAATTCCCCCAGTATGGGGGTATTATCTTTTCTCTTTGGATATCTAAGCCATCCAGCTCGATCTTCCAAATGGAAGAAGACT
>NW_021521927.1:0-1286 GCF_001605985.2 Dendrobium catenatum | reverse complement strand
ACCACACGAGCGGAATCCTTTCGGAGACCCACAGTAGTGAGTCTACCAATTTTGTTTGTCTTGGTATTTCAAAGGCTACAAGTTCTCTAACCGAATGTTTCCTTGGATTGGATAAACTTATAAACAGTTGGCGTAGAAATGAACGAGATGAAATTTTTAGATGTTCTCAAACTAAGATACAACCGTACATGAAAAGAAGTCTGATATTAAAGCAATCTGCCAATTTTTATTCAAGAAAGTTATATTCATTTTTTGAAGAGGAGTTTTTGAATGGTTTAGGTGGACTACGCATTGATCACTCTTCACCAGACTCATCAACATTTTCTGTAAAAAACATAGACCATACTTTCGATTCACACAAATGGACGGTTTTGTTTAGTTCAGCTGAAGGAACTATAAAGTGCAGCTGCGGAAAGTTCGAGATGATGGGAATCCTGTGTTCTCATTGCATGAGAGTGATGAGTCAGTTGGATGTTACTAATATTCCTCAGAAATACTTAATTCCAAGATGGTCAGCAACTGCTAGGAACGATCTTTATAGTGGATTGAATGTCCAACGTATGGCTAAGAGTTTGTGCACATTGAATCAAGGTTCCCGAAACATGATTTTTAGAAATTATGTTTGTCGATTTGCTTATCAAATTAGGACTTAAGCTCAAGGTAATGAGGATGCAGAACAGTGTATGATATATGGTATAAGTGCATTGGCATTAAATGTTCAAAACATTATGGAAGGAAAAAAGAAATAAATGTATCATTGAGGGGCTCCACAAAACAATTAGAGATCCTGCAAAGCGTCGGCCTAAGGGAGTCTCTAATGCTAGATTAAAGGATCATTGGGACAAGAGGAAGGCCAAAAAAGTGAAACCAACCGTGCATAATCCTAATCTAACTTTATATTTTATACCTGCAGAATCAGGAAGTCAGTCATCCTTTATGTAAGTGTGATCAAGATCTCTGAATAAGAAGGTACTATTTGATATTAGCATTTCATACTCGGTATTAGTGGAATTTATAATCACAGCAAAATAAACGAAACACAAAAATATCATATGCAAAATTATAAATTTATTTTATCGTACTACAAAAAATGGCATAAGCAAATTCTGCCCTAAATAAGACCATATTACTTTGACAGTTCTTATGGATGTTCCAATCAGTATTATTATTTTGTATAACTTGTTCCATATATTTACATACAAACATTCCACAGTCGACGCTGTTTTCTTGTGCTGGCAAGTTTGGGATTGCTTGGATCGGCCAGGTTCTTATATCATCCTCAAAAG
>NW_021521926.1:0-342 GCF_001605985.2 Dendrobium catenatum | reverse complement strand
AGGGCCATAGTAGGGGGGCAACGATGGTCAAACAAACAACACTCTGTGGGTGAAGGTTGTCGGAAGGATTGTAATCGGCGAGTGACTTTGGTCGGAGAGACTGTAGTTTGAGGGAAATAGTGATCGGAGGGACCATAGACAGCAGGCAACGATGGTCTGGTGACAATAGGGTTGCTTCGATGAAGGAGCAACACCCGTCGATGCCGAAGGTGCTAAGGTCGCAAAAAAGCTTTCGG
Organism: Dendrobium catenatum; assembly: GCF_001605985.2. Classification (NCBI taxonomy): domain Eukaryota; kingdom Viridiplantae; phylum Streptophyta; class Magnoliopsida; order Asparagales; family Orchidaceae; genus Dendrobium; species Dendrobium catenatum. The sequence goes on along the minus strand of NW_021521926.1, from coordinate 106 downwards.
TTGCCAACGTCGATGTCGGTGCATGATTCTGAGAGATTGGGGGTGGGAAGAGGTGGGAGGAAGAGGAGGCGGTCGGAGGCGGCTGCGCCGGCCTTGGTGGAGATGG
>NW_021521925.1:0-313 GCF_001605985.2 Dendrobium catenatum | reverse complement strand
TTGAATTGTATTTAGCATAATTATCGATTTGAAAGTTGGAGATGTGGAGTTTGTGTAAAGGTGAAAATTATGTGTGTTGAAGGCGAAAATTGTGTTTGTTTTGGAAAAGTGGAACTTGTGTTTGTTTTGAAAAGTATGAATGTTTTGAAAAGTTAAAGTATGCATGTGAATAAGTGAAGATAAATGTATGGAAATGGGTATGTATTGAAGAAGTTTAATAAAGTGTATGTTTAAATGGAAAATGAAATGTTTGTATGTTAAATAGTGAAAATAGGCGTATAGTTTAAGAAGTGATTTTTGTAGATTTGAAAGG
>NW_021521924.1:0-930 GCF_001605985.2 Dendrobium catenatum | reverse complement strand
GTCGACCGTTGATTGGCGGCATAGGCCTCTGACCGTTTAGATTGATCAACTGATATGCTCCTTCTTGGTACACTTTCTCGATGACGAAGGGGCCTTCCCAATTGGATACGAATTTGCCACCAATTTTTCGGTGTGGAATGATTGGTCTTCTCAGCACTAGGACCAATTCCCCTTCCTGAAATGATCGAGGACGCACCATTCGATCAAAGGACTTTGCCATTCTTACTCGGTAGATTTCCAGGTTTTGTTGAGCTTGTAACCTAAGTTCATCAAGTGCATCGAGCTCTTCCATTTTGAGGCGGGCATTTTGCTCTTGAGTGAGATCGTTCTGGATTGCTACCCGGAGTGATGGTAGTTCAATCTCCAATGGTAATACGGCTTCAACACCGAACACTAGAGAGTACGGAGTGGCTTTGGTTGGAGTTTTGTAGGTTATACGATATGCCCATAGAGCTTCTGCCATCTTCGTATGCCATTCTCTTTTGTTCTTGGTGAGAATCTTCTTCAACAATTTCACCAGCGTCTTGTTGAAGGCTTCTGCCAATCCATTTGCCCTTGGATTGTATATTGATGAGTATCGCCAATCAATCTTGTGCCGATCAACGAACTTGTAGATTTTTTGTACTTTTGAAAGCGGTACCGTTGGCTGAGATTATGCGGCGTGGCACACCAAATCTGTAGACGACATTATGGGTAAAGAAATTGATCACATGCTCCGATGTGACCTCTCTGAATGGAGCCGCTTCTGCCCACTTGAAAAGTAGTCTGTCGATGCTAGAATGAAACGGTGTCCCGCTGATGACGGCGGATCTATTGGCCCGATTATGTCTGTGCCCCAGCATTCAAATGGCCAAGATGCTATTGTTGGATGCAGAGGATTTAGCGGTTGATGCATAACATCACCGTGGATTTGACATTCGTGGCACCTCT
>NW_021521923.1:0-294 GCF_001605985.2 Dendrobium catenatum | reverse complement strand
CGTGCAGCACCCCACCGTAGGAGGTGGGTTTGGAGGTGTCGGCAGGAGGACACCCCTGTCGACCCAGTTGAGCCAGTAGAGACAGCACCACCGTAAAATACAGAGCAGTTTGACGATGTAGATGATTTGATGGATGTAGCAGTTACTTCCGAGGCAGAGGCAGTCCCGATGATGTGCGATGAGGAGGTGGTACCTACTCTAGAGGGATCCCCAGAGAGAGATGAGACAGAATCAGTCCGTAGCCCTCACAGGATTGATTCCCCTATGAGTCCGTACATAGCAGCCCTCCAACAA
>NW_021521922.1:0-254 GCF_001605985.2 Dendrobium catenatum | reverse complement strand
ACAATAACAGCATGCACAACTTTTGGTGCGCTTTCTGAAAAGGGTTTAAATAAAATCAACAATCTTTATTTTGAGGGTCGAGGGGCTGTTGGGAAGGCACCCTCACAGTCCCCAGGCTCCTCCATCTCTTCTTGATGCAATATTTCATCTATGATGCACCAACACTTTCCCTCAAAGAGATATGCAACGTCCGACATGTATTATACACGACACGCCACCGACAAATGTCAGACATGCCAAATGCGTGTACGATT
>NW_021521921.1:0-298 GCF_001605985.2 Dendrobium catenatum | reverse complement strand
GGGCCGACTCAGTGAGAACCGGCCTAACAGTAGCTTGCTTGCTTAGAATGTGAAGGGAGATGTGAGGAAGGTTTAGATCAGGTGTTTACATGAATAGCAAGTAAAAATAAATACCAAATCTCACTGAAGACTGGAAATGCTTAAGGCCTCTAAGCTCTAAGAAAAATGAAGAGAGTATTTATTCACCAAAATATTTCATTCAATAGTAATCATTACTATATTTATGCTCATATTTGACTCTAAAGTTACCCAATTTTGAAAAAAAAAAAAGAGGTAAAAATGGGGCAACCACTTAATG
>NW_021521920.1:0-353 GCF_001605985.2 Dendrobium catenatum | reverse complement strand
ATCATTTATTGTAGAGATAGTTAAATAGTCATTTGAGCCAAGAAAATAAAATCTCACTCAATAGGAGTAATCACTTCCAACTGAAGCTAAATCCCAAATCAAAAAATCATTGAAGGTAAGATGGATTTGTGATATTCTATATAACTTCCTGCTCAGAGTATCCACTACCACATTCATCTTATCATACGAATATTAAATTGTGAAATCATAATCTTTGTCATCTCCTTTGCCTCATATTCAAATCCTTCCGAGTGAATATATTTTTTAAACTTTGACCTTTAAAGCTAACTTCCTATAAATAGTGCTCTAGATCTTCTAAGTAAACACAACAACAATAAGTAGTAAATCATGTG
>NW_021521919.1:0-399 GCF_001605985.2 Dendrobium catenatum | reverse complement strand
TCAAGTAAACCGGTGGAATTTCAGGCAGGAAATTCTACTAGAGTTTCCGGTGAAAAAATCTAGGCCAAAAATTTTGTCGGAAATTGCCCGTTTAGTTTTGACAAATTTTTCGTCAGTAATTGCGTCAGAACTCAATCGTCCGGAAATTCCAAATTTTCCAGTAGCAGTGCTTTCACTCTCATTTTATCTAATTTTTTAGATATTGTAATCAATTGTGAAGTAAATATAGACCAAACATCTATTTCAAGTAAACTTGTTAATTTTTTTTTGGATTCATTTTCTCATTATCTAGCCATTGAAATTTATTTCAGTGGTCATTCATGGAACACACAAGCCTTTTCAAATGATCTATAAATTAATGGCCCTTTTGCTGCAATATCTATTATATGTCTTAATTAA
>NW_021521918.1:0-1295 GCF_001605985.2 Dendrobium catenatum | reverse complement strand
CAAAAGTTATACAATTCATATGAAGTGATTTAGAAGGTTGCTTGCCATGTGATCGATCTATAAAGTTTGATGCGTGGTTTGTATGATATTTTCATGCATAGAAATCTACATGTATGAAATCATTATATTTTGTATGCTATTAATTTCTATATTTTTTTCTTGTATTTTTATAGAATATTTTTACTCACTTGTGCTAATTTCTCCTCAGGAAAGGATAGTTTGTTTCAAAATAAGATTATCATAAAATGCTTCTCCAATTTTTATTTTAATTCATGTTGTGCAAGAAATTCTAAGTGTGGATCGAGGAGACCTAGGCATGGATGTAGGCCTTGATTAAAACTTGCCAAAAAGTTATTTATTTGTATTTGATTTTTGTCCCTTGCACTTTTATTTATTACTCGTATTGATCATTTTTTTCTTTTGAGCATCATATTTCATTTGGGTATTATTAGTGTTTAAAATTTTGTTGAATTATTTTTTATAAAAAACTAATGAAACGTGTTGTGAGAGCTAGCCCCAAAAGACACCCATTACAGAGGCACAATTTTTGAACATGTCCAATCAAACAACTCGCCTTAGTATGCCTTCACTCAATGAAGCTTTCACTTTATAAAGACTCAGTTCTTTCAATAGTTCTTTGAAGTTAATACCACCCACTATCCACAGATATTCTTGTCAATGCGAAAAGAGGGACACAACTATAAAGCCCAAAATCATGATTTCATCAACTATGTATATCCCCTAACTCACCCCCACTCGCATAGATTACTCGCCTTGAATACTCATTGCTCGCCCTAAGGGACTAGCCACTTGTCTGTTGTGTTCGTATGCGTGTATTCACCAAAGATATTTATCCATGAGAACTCATCCAAGGCACTCATCTTGAGATCTCGTTAAGAGATCTCAACTCCAAGCTACCATCATCTAGGGTGTTACTCGCTAGAGAATTCCAATGTCACTTTATTGATAGACATTCAAGTGTACATTTCAGCCTAATTCACATATATGTACCCTTCTATACTTCTTAAATCATGTTTTCTTTTCTAGGTTTTGTCCTTCCTTTATCCCTCTTTACCCTACAAATAACATGTTAAGATGCATAATTTAGAATTCATATCATTTCTTCTATTCATATAAACTATTCGACTTTTTAGCTGTTCTCCTTATCCACTTCATCCCCCTCTTATTTATTATCTAGCTCTACCTAGAGAGGTTTATAGTTAGGCCCGATATCAACTCCAATTAAACTTTAATACAAAAAAATTGCATACTAATAAATTCATAAACTAGTAAAG
>NW_021521917.1:0-254 GCF_001605985.2 Dendrobium catenatum | reverse complement strand
TTCTACTCTTGGACTTCTACCTACTTCTTCTCTCCATGGTTTTCATTCTATTTGTATCTTTCTTCTCTAAGCTTTATTAATAGTAAGTTGGTTGTGTTGTTTACAAGTTAAAAGTAGTGTTGTGTTTTTGCATTTGAAGTTGTTTGTGTATGTTTAAGATATATTGTAAGGAAGTCTTTTTTTTTGGCAATCTTGTAATGTCTTGAGTTTTCAACCTTAGCATCTTTTTTTTTTTTGTAATTTTTGGATGCACC
>NW_021521916.1:0-244 GCF_001605985.2 Dendrobium catenatum | reverse complement strand
AATGATTATTGATTAATTACTTGACCTAACCTCAACTCAAATATATCAATGAGGCGGGCATTATGGTGGAATCACCTATAACTTATAATTGAGGCCATGATCTAATGCATCTAAAATTGATAAGAATTAAATTTATTTTATTGTTATTTCAATTAAGGATTGTTATAAACTCTCCAAATATTTAACTAACCCTAAATTTTACTCATCTAACATGTTCTAAACTCTAGAGATCTTTGGACAATTT
>NW_021521915.1:0-589 GCF_001605985.2 Dendrobium catenatum | reverse complement strand
ATCCAAATGCACTAAGATGGCTTGCATAGGGAAATATTTTGATGACATGCAAAAGGAGACCACCCTAGCTCTCTCACTCAATCCCTTTTGCTCCATAGCCATTCCAGCCCCCAAAACCTTCAGAAAAATATTCTCCAAGCATTTCCCTAGTCTTCCCCCACAAGATCCAAGCCTTCAAAACTCTCATTGGTGAAGAGAGATAGTTTAAGAGAGAGAATCAGAAAATTTTGGAATAACTCCAGATCCAGCAAGATCTAGCTCTTGGGGTCTTCACCAAAGTTAAAGAGGACATCTTCAGCTTTCCAACAAGACCAAGAACGCAAAAATCCGACGGTTGGATTGTAAGTTATTTCCCTTTTAAGTTTAAATTTAAATTTGAAACTGTAGCAAATCTACAATGCATGGAGCCTCCAAACTTCAGGCATTGTTAGATTAAGTTGCCCTCTAGCTACAGTTCAAATTTCATCCAATTTCGTTGAGTATTTTGAAAGTTATGGGCATTTGAAAATTTCCAATTCTGGTTTAACCAGAGCCGTCCGATCGCGCCTTTAGTGCGATCGGACGGCCCAGAAACGGCCACGTCGCCCTT
>NW_021521914.1:0-321 GCF_001605985.2 Dendrobium catenatum | reverse complement strand
AACCTTTTTATATTAGACATTTATTATTCATGGTGCAGTTGAACATGATTATCTTCCTTTGAATAAGAAGATAAATCTTCACATAAATCCACTTGATAATGCCCAGGCTTCTTCTACACATTACCCAAGTTTTTAAGATGTAAAGAAAATTCTTTAATATTAACATCATACTTACTAGAAAAATTAAGATTAGAATTCTTACTTTCAGAGGTATTAAGTAAAACATCTTGATGGAGAATATGAGAGAAAGCAAAATAAGGGTCCTGGTAAAATGTATTTTCCATGATTTTTTGAGGCACGTTCTCTATCTTACAAGCATGC
>NW_021521913.1:0-279 GCF_001605985.2 Dendrobium catenatum | reverse complement strand
ACACAGACTGAGTCATGTTTCCTAACGGTCTTGGGTAGCCCTAAAACAAAGTCCATGCTGACGGCCTGCCAAGGTTGGTTAGGCACGGGAAGTGGTGTGTAAAGGCCGGTGTTTTGTTTCCGTTGTTTGGCCAACTGACAGGTGTGACACTGCCTTACTAATCTGCTAACGTCCCCCTTAATACTTGGCCAGTAAAAATAATTCTCAACCGCTGCAATGGTCTTGGCTTGACCAAAGTGACTCGCTAAACCTCCAGCATGTAATTCCCACACAAGAAAT
>NW_021521912.1:0-249 GCF_001605985.2 Dendrobium catenatum | reverse complement strand
AATCGGCCTGGACGATATTCTCAATTAGGCCTTAATTGATCAGACAAATCAAGAAAGTAATTATGGTTGATTGATACGAACACATCATCCTGGAAGATCACAGAATCGGCCAGGATGATTTATTCAAAAACCTTAGTTACTTTTGGACGATAAATATCGGCCTGCACAAATTCAAGGCGATGCTCTAGACTATTTTCCTCTGATTTGAACTGATCGGCCTGGACGATCGTGAGATCATCCTAGACGATC
>NW_021521911.1:0-227 GCF_001605985.2 Dendrobium catenatum | reverse complement strand
CCTTTAGCATATGGTTTACAAAGAACCTCCCACGAAAAGTAGTTCTTTCCAGCACCATTGTCCGATTTTTTCCAAATAAAATCTCTACATATCTTTTCCAGTTTCTTCAAAAAAATTTATGAGAACAAAAGAATGGGAAACATAGAAGATGGGAATTGCCAGTAAAACAGACTTTACCAACACAATTCTCCCAGGTAATGAAAAAAATTTATTACCCCAACTATTAG
>NW_021521910.1:0-924 GCF_001605985.2 Dendrobium catenatum | reverse complement strand
CAAACTTTGATCAAGTGATTTCGATCCTTTAGATATGTTGATGAAAAATAACTCGACCCTTAGGTTTATGAGCTCAAGAAATTTCAGAGGTTCGGCCCTTAGGCTTATTGAACCAATGGGTTTTATCTCGACCTTTAGATTTATGAGCAAATAAGATTTTAAAGTTCGGCCCTTAGGCTTGTTGAACTTTTGGGATTTAGCTCGACCTTTAGGTTTACGAGCGTAAAAAAGATTTCAAAGGTTCGGCCCTTAGGTTTATTGAACCTCATGGCTTTAGCTCGACCCTTAGGTTTATGAGCATAGGTGATTTTAAAGTTTGGCCCTTAGGCTTGTTGAACTTTGGGGATTTAGCTCGACCCTTAAGTTTACGAGCGTAAAAGATTTTAAAGGTTCGGTCCTTAGGCTTACTGAACCTCATGGGTTTTAGCTCAACCCTTAAGTTTATGAGCATAGAAGATTTCAAAGGTTCGGCCCTTAGGTTTATTGAACCAATGGGTTTTAGCTCAACCCTTAGATTTATGAGCATAGAAGATTTAAAGGTTCGGCCCTTAAGCTTATTGAACCAATGTGTTTTAGCTCAACCCTTATGGGGATAAAAAAACCCCAGTTATGGTGTCCTATGATGGACCATGCACATATTTCTTGGTATCATGAGAAGGCCTAGCACATTCGATAATGCCCCCTATATGGGGAAGTTGCTAGGAGGCTGTCAAAATTCAAGTGAAATACATCTTGTAATGATATGTCACACAAGTCTCACGCACTTAGGTGCACAGCCCCTAATTATGTTAAGATTAAGATTTTTCCTATTCTACACATATGATTGATGATTTAGCGTAATTGCCTTTGGATTGTCTGGGTTGTTGGCACTTGCCTTTAAGTAAATAGTGTAGAAATATACATGTTCTTCTTACAGGTGGTCAT
>NW_021521909.1:0-222 GCF_001605985.2 Dendrobium catenatum | reverse complement strand
GCTCCTACCTCATACCCGAGCTCCTCTTCCTCCTTCTCGTCGCCCCTTTACCCGATTCCTCCCTCTCTGCCTTGGCCGAATACTCCTACCCGAGAGCCCCTTAGGTATAGGATGATTTCTTATCATTATTATTATTTGAAATTAATTATAATTAATTTATAATTAATCTCAAATTAAAATTTACTTAATCTATAATTAATTTTAAAATGAAATATAATTGGT
>NW_021521908.1:0-337 GCF_001605985.2 Dendrobium catenatum | reverse complement strand
TAGTTCAGGAGCCCTATAGTACCGCGAGCAAATATAAGAAATATTAGGTTCACCTTGTACCTGAGGTTAAGTCAAGTTGTTAAATAAAGAACACCAAATTGTCAGCATAAACTATAGAGCAGATGACGTACCAATTTTTTGGCACTACCAAAATCACAGAGCTTTAGCTGATGAGTGTGGGGATTGACCTGCAAAGTCGAGCAAGTTGTAGTTTTTGCGAATTCTGTAAAAAAATTATATTTCCATCTAACAAAAGACTGAGTAAATGAACAACATAAACAAATAAGATAACACAGTGAAGAAGAACAAGGAACATGAAGTCAAGTAAAATGGTGAA
>NW_021521907.1:0-319 GCF_001605985.2 Dendrobium catenatum | reverse complement strand
TGACCTAGCTTGCCACATGGAAAATATCCAACTCCAGGAAAATGATTTACTAATCTGTTTGGGTTATAATGCTCTTCCTAGGTTTTGGAAAGTGTTGATGTATTCCAATTTCTCTCAAGTGTATTCAATTTAACTTTAAACCTCAAGTTAGAGCTATCTAAAGCAGTGTTATCAACTCTCAAATTGTGCTCCATATGCTCAGATTTATCAATGTATATCTTAAAATTAGATTCAAGTGAGGTGTAGGATGCTTTCAATAAATCATGCTTAATAACCAACTTCGAGTGCTTTTTATTCATTTCATCAAACTCATCAAGTA
>NW_021521906.1:0-1118 GCF_001605985.2 Dendrobium catenatum | reverse complement strand
AACATGTTTTCTTCTTATAATAAACAAACATAAAAACTCTTAAATGCTCACGTAGCAGGCAGGGATAAAAAATTTCATTCGCGACCGCGGTGTCATTTTTGACACCTACCTGAAGTGCTCACGTAGCGTCGATGAGAAAGGTTGCCTCTTGATTTTTCCCCTAAACGGGGGAAACGCCGGGAGGCTACCGAAATTTGGATTGAAAATCCAAGGACTTGAACAAAAATGAGATTGGACTTGGACTTGTTTGAACAAAAATGAGCTTGATGCAATGAATTTAATTGAACTCAAAACCCAAATGAATCATAACTTAAGCATAATGAACATGAACTTGGTTTAAACCAAGTGAGGTCTTAGACTTGTCATATGAACGAACATGGAGGTCTTGTGTAAGACTTGAGTTGGACTCAAGCTGAACTGAACTCATAACGACATGAAATTTGAAATGAACAAGGATCAAATAGTTGAGAATTTGACATTGGATAGATGAATGTCAAAATGCAAGTAGATGTTTTTAAGTAACATCAATAAAATGCTGAATATCATTGGTGATGAGCAAAACTCCAAAGTTGAACTTCATGCAAATAACATCTATGTCAATCATGCAATCAAATCTGCAAGCAACGACAATCAACATGCATGAAGAAGTGAATGAATGCAACTAAGTTATCATACAAACACATATATCCCTTGCAAACAGAAGGTGATTGATTGGCACATCAAGTGCAAATACCTACGAATATAAGATGACCACATTAAAGTGTAAATTCCCACAAGCTACTACAGGGGAATTCTTCGCTCTTATAATGATCCTATATATGAACAATGATAGTGAATGCATCACTAGTGTGGTGTATCCTTCATAGGAAAAAGATAAAAGATCGTGATGAATATAAGGATTTACTATTTGTGATGAAAAATGCATCTCATGCACAATAATATATATAGGCGGGTGATTATCAATAGATGTGGATGTCATAGTACTCCTATAATCAATCACCATTCAACGTCCAATAAATCTATCACCCTCCTTTGCATGTATAGCTACATATGCTGTGTATCGATAGTATGGGAGATCTTATACAAATAAGAGAGAAGATGGTGACGAATACTAACGA
>NW_021521905.1:0-515 GCF_001605985.2 Dendrobium catenatum | reverse complement strand
GAGTCGAAGGAGGTAAGCCGACGATCTTCGGCGGGAGTAGAGGCGTCGGATTTGGACGGAATCGGGAGAAGAGGTAAGTCTTCCTTTTCTTCTTGCGGTTCCTTTTGTTTCTCTGAGCGTGTGAGTGCGTGAAAAAAATGAATGAGAGAGAGTGTAGGGGGTCTTTGTCTTTCTCTTGTTTGTTTCATATCTTTGGTGGATTCGTTGAATCTTCTTTTTCTTTTTTCTCTAAGGAAGACGAGAATGTGGTATTCACCTCACTTCTTTTTGGATCATAGATTTTGATTTGTTTCCCTTTTCCTGATGGATTATTATTATAGTTGAAGCCAGTACTTCTAGGTCTGGGTAATCTTTCAAATTTGGCCACACGATCAAGTAACTGTTGAAATGTATTGATTGTAGCCATCGCCAGATACGGAGCCATATAATCAACTATATTTCCCAATAATAACTCGACAGCATGTTTCTCAGTGAGTTATTGCTCACACTTCATGCTGAGATTTCTCCACCTGGTT
>NW_021521904.1:0-267 GCF_001605985.2 Dendrobium catenatum | reverse complement strand
TTTGCCTTAATTGGCCTAAATGTCCCCAAAAAAAAAAATCTCTGCTTGTCAGCACTTCAGATAGTACTCGTCAACATAGATGAGAAAGATTCAGCTTCAAGAGCTGTGCTTTCAACCAGTGTAGCTTGTAGTACTAGCTTTGATTTCTTCTAGTGTTAGTAAAAAATATTAGAGACTTTCTTTCTTTATTTTAAGGTTTGAACTTGATTTGGTCGTTTAAAAGAGAGAATATATGAAATGCACCTCATTTAGCTGCTTAAAAAGTTT
>NW_021521903.1:0-1795 GCF_001605985.2 Dendrobium catenatum | reverse complement strand
AATGTTTGGAATCATCAAAACTACATAAGTTGCATATATATAACTCATTCAAATAGCAACTATTCAAAAAAGGAGATCTTATTACATTTAGGCATCCTAAATGAGGCTCCTCAAATAGAGACCTGACTTTGATGTCCATAAGGAATCGCCTATTGCTCCTATTTGGGTCTCTTTCTCTAACTTGAAGCTCCTTTTTTTTAATTCTCATGTGCTTTTTGGTCTTGCTTCTATCCTTGGCAGGCCTCTTCAAACGGATCAGGCTACTGCTTCGGTCTCTAGGACGTCTATGGGTCGTATTTTGGTTAAACTAAATATTTCAAAAAAGCATCCTTCAAAATTTTGGTTAGGTTTTTAATTTAATGGTTATCTACTAAAAGTTGAATTTGAAAACTTTTTGATTTTTTATTCTCACTGCAAAATGTACGACCATGGCTTGAATGATTGCTTTAAATTACACCCTCATCTTAGGAAGGAGAAAGAAGTAGTTAGGCCAACTAAAGTTCAAGGTGAAAATTTTAATGTATCGGTTAATGATCCTTTGAGAAATATTGAGGTTGAAGGTAATAGTATTCTTACTAGGGGAAATTTCATTAGCAATTGCCAACCAGATCTTATTCAGGTTGTCCCATCCTCTAGTGGAAGGGAACTTATTAGTACTCAAACTATGGATCCTTCATTGATGTCTGCTATGTTTGATGGGGAGGAACAAACTTTACCTATTAATGCTAAGATAATATCTGACCCGTCTTCTTCATTACTCATTCCGAGTCTCATCATATTTTACCTCAAATAGTTATTTCTGATTTGAATATTACTTGTCCTATCTCTATTCATTCTATGGCTGTAAATGACCAGGTTACTGATCTTAATATTGTTAGAAGTGATCCTCTATTACAGAAGGAAGATTTATCCCTTCAAGGGAACCTTACTATTTTCCTATCTAAAGGTGCTAAGGAATGTGGTGAAGGAATTGAGAGGAACATTTCTATTGTGGAAGATGGTGTTTTATATATGGAAGGTGAGAGGCCTCCTATGGGGCCTTCAGGTAATTTAAATAATAGCGAGTTGCTTTTAACTGATCATTATCATTGTGATGCTTTTACTAACACAGAAGTGGATATTATGGCTAAATGTTATGCTAGAGAATATCATGATTTGAGCTTCTCTAGGGTCATGGTAAGAGAGGTAAAAAACCTAAACATGTCTTTTTATAGTCTCCTAGGAATACCCGTTTGCATACTTCACATTAATCTGATTTTTCATGTTTAACGCCATCATTTGGAATGTTTGGGGCATTAGATGCTCTTCTTCAAAATTTAGAGTTAAAAACTTATATCAAATTCATAATGTTTCTATTCTTGTTTTGCTTGAACCTCCTATTTCTATGGATAAATTATTGGGCACTGCTAAATACTTGGGTTTTAAACATGCTAAGTCGAATGTTGCCAACAAAATTTGGATGTTCTGGAAAGATTTTATTAGAATTGATATCATTAGAGACTTTACTCAAGTTTTACATTGCAATATTAAAAGTTCCAATTTCCAATGTTGTGCGTCTTTTGTTTATGTTGCTTCTTCTCGTTATACTAGAAAGATTTTATGGGATCAAATTATGAACTTTCATAGTGTTTGCAACCTTCCTTGGTTGGTTGGTAGTGATTTCAACATTATTAACCGTCTGAGCGCATAGGGGGTTCTCTTCCTATATATCAGTCGATGGAGGATTTTAATGATATGATTATGGATTGCAATCTTATTTGATACGTCGTCAAAAAATTAGCTTGATCGGGCATGA
>NW_021521902.1:0-212 GCF_001605985.2 Dendrobium catenatum | reverse complement strand
AAGTGAGGTATTCAACGAAGTCCAACCTAATAGAGGAAGCCAAAAAAATAAGCCAAAACTTCAATAAAATTTAAGGTCCAAGTATATATAAACACCTATAAAAAATAATCATGCTGCAAACCTTATCCAAGTACTATGATTGTGATGATAATAAACATTATTGTGTCTGTTATAGCTTTCTCCTAATTCTGTGCTATTTTGTTTTTTTTTTT
>NW_021521901.1:0-271 GCF_001605985.2 Dendrobium catenatum | reverse complement strand
TAAAAAAAAAAAAAAAAAAAAAAAATCCTTAGGGTTGCTACAGCATTGTCTTCTTCATTTGGGGCACCACTGTGCCGATGGAGAGTGAGTAATGCGACACTGTGTGCTAGAGTGTGGTTGGCCACACCAGTTGAAGGTGCTGTATCACCAAAATATCTGTTTGTACACTTGGAATTTTCTCGTGGGAGCACTTTGGCACTGTGGAAAGTGGTATTGTGGCACTAGTCTATAAATATCCAATCCTATTTTTTAAAAAAATCATTTCACTCAT
>NW_021521900.1:0-228 GCF_001605985.2 Dendrobium catenatum | reverse complement strand
AAGGGGATTCTACACAGGTAACTCCAGCGAGCTTGCACCTTAGTACCATCAGATTCATTGATTGTCTTGAAGGAAGTTATGGGAAGAAGAAGATCTCTTTGGTGCAAAGGACCCGGCTACTCTGCCACACTAGGGAAGGTGGAAGTGATTTTGTAAGGGCTTCTCTGCCTAGCTATGGGGGCTAAAGGAGAGACACTGAGTTTGGTACAATACTCAAAGGGTGCCTTC
>NW_021521899.1:0-227 GCF_001605985.2 Dendrobium catenatum | reverse complement strand
TATATATATATATATATATATATATATAGTTTTAATTGTGTTTTATATAAAAAGTCATTTATATTTCAGGCTCTTTGAATCCTGAAGAACAACATTTGATGAAAATCACAAATCATTCATGCAACTGCATCCATAAATCAAAAAATTATCGATGCTGTCAAAATCTCAGTTATCCCTTGGCATTTGATCTCACGGTCAGGATGAGAATCCGTGGGAGGCTCACCTGG
>NW_021521898.1:0-267 GCF_001605985.2 Dendrobium catenatum | reverse complement strand
GGCGCTCCTCTGTTTGCTTTAGTTGGCCGTGAGATTTCCACTGAATCTGACGCGCCCATTCCTGAGGAGGTGCAGCCAATTTTAGGACAGTATGCTGATGTTTTTCCCGATGATCTCCCAGATCAATTACCACCGCTTAGAGACATTCAGCATGCTATAGACTTCGTCCCTGGAGCCTCCCTACCAAACCTGCCCCACTACCGCATGAACCCCTCGGAACATGCCGAGCTTAAGAAGCAGGTTGACGAGTTACTGCAGCGAGGTTTC
>NW_021521897.1:0-360 GCF_001605985.2 Dendrobium catenatum | reverse complement strand
GAAAAGATCTATGGCACAATTTGAGAATAAAAATATTGCGGAGGAGTATTCGATAAACCATCCACCATTTTATGATAATATCTCGTTTGATTTTTGGAAAATTTGTATGTCTCCATTTTTATAATCGATTGACTATAAAATGTGACATATGATTCAAATTAGATATTCTACTCTTTTTTGCATTTTTAATGGTGTTAAAACTGAAATCCTATTTACGTGATGGAGTATAAAAGATAGGGATTTTATACAGTTAAATGTGAAATGTTTGAATTATTTTTTTTATGCTTTAAAATTTGAGGATCATATGCATATTTCTACATGGAGACCTCATTTTTGTATGAGGTCACTTGGACTACTCTT
>NW_021521896.1:0-603 GCF_001605985.2 Dendrobium catenatum | reverse complement strand
TTTCTCTACCGCCGCGAATACTCCAGGACGCAACAATTCCCATAATGAAAAATATATATCTTATTAACACTTCTTTAGCTCCATATCACACGAACTTAATATGAATAAAGAACCACTCGCAAGAAGTATCTCCTCATCACTCAGTGGATTCTAAGGCCTCGTTTGAGGCGACTTAATTTTGTCATTTCTATTTCGAAACGTTAAATGTGTTTTTGAGTTGCTGTTTGAATGTAAAACTATTTTTCACTGAACTGTATTTTTGTACTATTTTTAGAAGCTTTTAATATTGACTTCTTCATTACAAAACTTCAAAAGGCTCTGATAACCAAACGAAGCTTAAACTCTCCCTACCTCTCACTTAAAGGAACAATTATTACGTCCTCCGACCGGACGTAGAGGAACGTCCGGTCCAAGGCAAAATCCCGCCAAAAAACGAGTTGTACCGAGCAAATACTGAGCAATATCAAATAATAACGAGGAATACCATCATTTGAAGACCCAATACCGAGTTATACCTAGTTATACCGAGCAATACCGAGTTATACAAAAGTTGTACTGAGTTATTCCTCGAAAAAACTCGGTGCAACTCTATATTTCTCGGTA
>NW_021521895.1:0-556 GCF_001605985.2 Dendrobium catenatum | reverse complement strand
ATGATTACACAATGTATAGGTATATATCTCCAATGAGATACACAATTTATTTGCAGATGATAGTGAGCAACTAATGATAGCTATCAAGCAGACATAAAAATGATGGTAGGTTATGCATAATCGACGTCACATTACTACAAATAAGTGCACTATAGCAGAGTGCCACATACTATCTACAAGCAAATGCCGAGAGATACACATGCAAATGCAATAATCTATCAATAAGCAGAATGAAGTTTCCTACAAACACACATATAGTAGCAAAATGCACAATGAATGCATTAAATGCAAATACTTATGGGTCATCACAAAAGACAAGTTATAAGAGACCTACAACACATCACGTACCATCTACGAACAAATATTAAAGCACTACAACAAATGCAAACTCCTTCAAGTTATATACAATACACTATCTACATATAAATATAGAAGAGTTATGATAAATTCAAAAGCCCTTATATACAACGAAAGATCTGTAGTACATACAAGCTCTCTACAAAGACAGATGTATGTGTCACATGTCACTTAAAGGTAGATGCAGAAAGACTTCAGT
>NW_021521894.1:0-299 GCF_001605985.2 Dendrobium catenatum | reverse complement strand
GCAAGCAAGCAGAAAGACAACTTCCCCCCACGAAATACCACTTCGTTCTTAACAAGACATCAATGAATCTACCACATCAAGCTAATCATAAAGCTATGAATTCTAAAACAACTCATAAAAAAAAAAAAGGATTCAAATGAAACAACATACGAAAATCTCGCATAAATTGACTACAAAAACTATTCCCGACACAAAACAATCAAGTGTCTTTTTCTCATTTGGAGTGGGGTAGAAAACAATAAAGCTTTCCAACAAGAAAGTTGTATTTTGATGAAGAGAGAAAAGGGGCCTCTCCTAAA
>NW_021521893.1:0-1419 GCF_001605985.2 Dendrobium catenatum | reverse complement strand
TTCAGGGGTTCAAAAATTATAAAAAAAAAAACATCCATAAAATATTTGATTTTATTTAGAAAATAATTATAGTAAAACTTGATGGTCTCAAAATTTTAAGTTATACTGATAGGTGTCGATTTCTTAAGGATTTGCACTAGTGCTAAAAAATTAGAGAAAAATTATTATAATCAAAACACAATAATATATATTTTATGACAAAGATGATTTTCAAATTTGACCTATAATGACTCCTAAAAAATATTTGATTGTATTAAAATTTGGGTTATTACAAGTACCCCTATCTCAAAGTTGTTGGTTCACAGCATACAATAAATCATATAAATTTTGTGCTTTCATTTTTGGTGATTATTTCGTATATTATAGAAAATATGGCCTAGTTGCATCATAAACCAAATCTTTATACGTGGTAATATTTTCTTACTCAACTATATTGAAACTTGTTGATGGGCCGCATTGAGAGTTGAAATGTGGCTCACACTGATCACCATCTGAAGTCTACTACTAATTTTCTAGCATGAATCATATGCGATATAGATCAATAGTAATCTCATATGGTGTGAAGTATGCTTGATTTTTGTACTTTGAGTAAGAACAACGAAACCTCCCATCTCATATAAAAGAAGGGAGTTGACATACTTCCTTGATGAAAAAAATCACTATGTTGATGAATTCATCTATTAATATATTGCGTCCAGGAGATGTGAGCTATAAATTCCAACACGTAAACATTGGGTTATAATTATGGTCGAATATCAATAAAAAAAGAAATTTATTGCTGGGTTTTAGTTAATGCCATATGTGGTTGCATTGTTAGGTGCAAAACTTTCAATATACTATGCTTTCATCAAAATCAACACTTTCCTTCTCATCACCATAAACTCATTTGGATGAGACCATTTGCATTTTTATATACCTCACTTATGCCCCAAAGAATTAGGGCAAGGTATATTTGAATATTTCAATAATGTTTTTGTAATGTTGGTAAACAAATTTATTAAGTTTAACTATATAGATCTACATATATATGAATTAAACTAATTTGTTAAGTTTAATAATATATTATGTGCTTCAAAAATTGTAAAATAAATAATACATCACTGTACATATTATTTATATTGATGATGGAAAATCCACTATAAAATCTATTTAATACAACTTCAATAGGTTTACATGGAAAATTTTGAAAACCCTAAGGGTTGATAAACATAACAAAGCTATATAATAAATAGAGCAAATACACTTACACTCGATGCCCAAGTTTCAACAAGCATATGATATTATTCTTTTGAAGGTTCATCTTAAAAATCCTTAAGAGCTATTAGGTTGAACTAAAGGAAGAATGTCGATAACTGCGAAAAGAACTTGCTCGAATAACAACAAGAAAAGGGATATTTCATAAAACCATAGAAAATATAA
>NW_021521892.1:0-288 GCF_001605985.2 Dendrobium catenatum | reverse complement strand
CATACTATAATATGAACATTCATTAGAAACTAAGATGAATATCCCTTCTTTTCTTAATACAATCCTCTTGCACACAACATCCTCCACATTATTTAATTAACTTCAAATTCTTATACTTACTCTTTTAAGAACCGTCTGAAAGCAACAATTTCAACTTGATGAACACACCATGTGCTTGTCCTTACAAAAGCCAAGCACTTGTGTCTTATTATGATAGAATCAAGTTATTGTTCTATCATTATATGCACAGATCCAGTAGTTCCTTGTTCATTTCCTAATTAACAAAAA
>NW_021521891.1:0-307 GCF_001605985.2 Dendrobium catenatum | reverse complement strand
AGAAGAACTCAGAAATTTTAGCTAATTCAATGGTTATTAAAGTATTTGGAAAAGTCATCCCTTCTTATTTAGTGGCTTGGGAAATAAGAAAGCAATGGATTCATTTTGGGAAATTCCACTTTACTACATTGGGTGGAGGATGGTTCTTGTGCTCCTTCTCTTCTGAAGAAATGCTGGAAGCTGTCCATTCAGGTGGCCCTTTGTATGTTAATGGACATATAATAGGCATGAAGGCATGGAGAAATGGTCCCCAGAATTTCATACTTCTTTTATTAAGGGTTTAACATCCCCAATATGGATAAGAATG
>NW_021521890.1:0-254 GCF_001605985.2 Dendrobium catenatum | reverse complement strand
GGGAGAGAGAGGGAGAGAGGGAGAGAGAGAGAGTGAGAGAGGGAGAGAAAGAGAGAGGAAGAGTGAGAGAGATAGAGAGAGCAAGAAAGAGCAAGGGAGAACAAGAGAGAGAGAGAGCAAGTGAGAGCAAGCTAGAAAAAGAGCAAGCTAGAGAAAGAAGAAGAAAGACCAAGAGAGATAAACGGAGAGAGCAAGAGAGAGAAAGAGATATAGAGAGGGAGAGAGAGGGGGAGAGAGAGAGGGGCGTAGAGAGA
>NW_021521889.1:0-337 GCF_001605985.2 Dendrobium catenatum | reverse complement strand
AAAATTCAAATGATCATAAATTTACTTTAAAAAAAATAATTTAAATATGTATTGATTCGTGCCCGAGTAACATTAACGATCTATAAAATATGCATTAGAAAAATTAAATTTTCTACTATCATGAAAATTACATAATCATCTTTATGTGAAAATAAACATTTCTATAATATATATGAGAATCAGCCATAATGAAATATCCTTGAAGAAAAACTTGTACAAATTATGTCTCTCACATAACCTCATTTCTTTTCATCACCAAAGTATTTGAAAAAATTTGATTAAAAAATTATAGGTAAAGAGAGGATAATTCCTTTATATATATATATATACTACTATA
>NW_021521888.1:0-206 GCF_001605985.2 Dendrobium catenatum | reverse complement strand
GAGGGAGACGGGTCCTACGAGAATGGGTTCTGCGTGTAGAATTCTTGAGCGGACAGGACGACCGCTGACGAGATCAGTGCAGATGGAGTTTCTGGGTTTTGGCTCGAGCTGCTAGTCTTCGATATGGAGCTTTATAAGAAATTGACGCTGCCATTATCAATCTACAATGAGAAGATGGTGGTGAGAACTTGTTGCCGATCAAAATG
>NW_021521887.1:0-277 GCF_001605985.2 Dendrobium catenatum | reverse complement strand
TCAATACCTGGTGCCTTGTTATTCCCTTGCTAAAAAATAGAGATCTGCAGTTCATGAATTGAGAATTACTCATTAAGCATAACCAAATCAGCATTATTTACTTTATAGATTTCTTTAATGAATGGCCATCCCGTCAACTCACATTCTCTATGCTTCCATTTCTTCTCAAAAAAATTTGTAAAAACCTTCTCTATTTGATTCTCCTCCACATGTAGCGTATTGAAGTCATCTTTAATTTGGTTGATACGATTTCCATTGTGTCTTGCTGATGCAAAAT
>NW_021521886.1:0-276 GCF_001605985.2 Dendrobium catenatum | reverse complement strand
AGAGAGAGAGAGAAATTGACTTCAATCCTCCCTACCCTAGCCGCAAGTCTTCCAACTTCTCCCACTCTTCTTGTCGAATCAAAGGCAACGACATGAGCTATTACAAAAGTAGCCATCTTCCTTTCCACGAGCTTCTTCGATCGAATCCCTACCCTCATGCCAAAGCCATTGAGAACCCACAACTTTCCATGATCCTCATCCATTTGTGCTGGCCTCAACCCGTAAGACCTCTAAATCCCGAACAATTATTTAGTCCGGTGAACGTACGCTCCTCTA
>NW_021521885.1:0-392 GCF_001605985.2 Dendrobium catenatum | reverse complement strand
TATTCTGAAGAGATATTCAAATGCATTGTCCCAGAAACAAATAGCTAGCAGTATTAATCAATGCATTTTGAAGAACTTTGGGCACTATCTGGGACAATTTTTAAATAAAAAGAATCATCAATATAAAAGAATGAGAGATATTCAAATGGAGAAACAAATAGCTTGCAGTACTTAAGAAAATAAGTTATAGCTGTTGAAGGATTGATAGATTGCTTATTTGAGTTAAACAAACATAGAAACTTGATTTCTAAATTCTCTGATTAATTGTGGTTCTCTAAGTGGTTGAAATTAGATATAAGGATTATTTTGTTTCTTTCTACTATGAGATGCATTTTTTTATTTGCTCTTTTGGTAATCACAGTCAATAGTTGAGGCACCATTGCTTTCTGCAG
>NW_021521884.1:0-4862 GCF_001605985.2 Dendrobium catenatum | reverse complement strand
GAATATTGCATAAGTCGACGGGTGTCTTTGTGCTTTTAGGGAATGATGGATGGTGTCGCAGCTAGAGGTGTTGGCGAAGAACGGCTTTCGACTTAGGGTTGTGATAGTGCCGGAGGGCGGGCCAACTTGTTGGGGCCAAGAGGAAAATATATTTAGAAAGGTTCCTAAGGTAAGGGATGGTTAGGAAGGTTCGTACTTTAAGGAGGAATTGTTTAGGAGGGTTGTTTTATTATGTTTATATTGTTTTTGAGTTTTCTAAATCATGTTTAGAAAAAAATAATGTTTTATGAGAATTTTCCTAAAAATGGGTGTTATATACATTATTTTAAGAAGTAATTTAATTTGTTTAGGAAGGTTTTTCTGGGAATGAAAATTAGGGAAAAAAATCATTAGGAAAATTCCTTTCCTAATTTATTTTCTTTCATAATTGAACCTTTTCCTGATTGGGATTATTTTTCTTATTAAGGAATGATAATATTAGGGAAGGGGGATGATTTTGGAGAGAGAGGAGGAGCTTTTTTTTTTTTTTTTCAAGGAGGAAGCTTTATTAAGTTCATAATAGGGTTTATTTTAGGTTTAATGCGATTTTGTTTTGAGTGTTTGTAAGTAATCTGTGTGAGGGATTCTAGGCAGCGTCTAAGGTTTGGGAAGAGAAGCTTCTTTAAAGACGACCTTGGTATTTTGCTTTTCTTATTTAGTTCCCTAGCATAAAAAAATATTGTTTTGTTCTGATTTCTCTTGTTAGTTGGTTTGTTTTTGATACAAGGCGTATCAGGTTTGACGACAATGGTACGATAAAGGGATGGTCGGCGGTAGGCCACAGGGCAGCTTAGCGATGGGTGTAGGGGGTTAGCCCATAATGATTTTCAAGGCCGGGGAGTTTGGGAGTTCTGGGTATTAAATAACTAAAGCACGCGGCTTACAACTCCACTTTCCTGGTATTTAAAAAACTTTAATTTTTATTTTTAAAAAAAAATTATATAATTAAATATTGGACGATATTTTTAAAAAAAAAAAAATTTTATAAAAAAAAAGGCCCTAATGGTGGAATATGTGATGTCGCAAAATTTTTATAATATGTTATAAGTAGAAGTATATATATGTGCGTGTGTGTGTGTGCGCGACGCGCGCTGCAAACAGCCTTAATAGGGATACATATTTGATTAATGAAGAAATAGGGAAGATTTAATTCAAGCTTTGAATCTTAATCCGTATCCTTCTTATTGATGGAGTCAAGGATAATAACATACTTTCCTTTCTTTCATTATTAGTAGGACTTAAAATGTGTGAATATATTCATACTATCTTTTGTGGCAGCTTTATATGTATTTGATAGACAACTTTTTTTCGCTCATATTTCACACAGAATTCTACCTACCTGTCACAATGCTTCATCTTTTTATCCACTCCAATTCACATAATTATTAAAAGAAATCGTAGTAAGTTTCAATCAGTTTATGTATTTGTAGCGTACCTAAATGATGTGAAATTATGCAAGGAGCTTGGTTAAGAAATTTTAGAATGATTTGATAAACGCAATTTCATTTAATAACTTTTTTGAGATAAAAGCAAAATTCCTTCAAGAATTTTTAACGGTTTTCCAACTAGCTTAGGCGAGGAGCTACATTGTAGAATACGCTAAACTCAAAGATAACAAAGATAGGTATATACAGACGCTATTAATTCAAGCAATTCCGTAATTTAATACGAGAGTTTTTCAACTTGGGGTTGAATCACTCAACTACACTAGGCTTAGGCGGGAGAAGATTTCAGCACAGCCAAACGATGCCTATGAGGAAGGTTGCAAACGCCGATGGTCTTGGAGCCACGGAAAGGTCGACGGCGGTGGAGGGACAACGGACGGATGGCCGTTAACGGTCCACGAATAGTCTCGATTCTCGTCGATGCAGTTTACGATGCGTGGGAAGGATGCGATTCAAGTAGTCCTTCAACGTTTTTTGGGGGTGGGTTTGTGTCGTGGGAAATCAAAGCAATGCAAGAAGCGATTTGGTGG
Source organism: Dendrobium catenatum (assembly GCF_001605985.2). Taxonomy (NCBI): domain Eukaryota; kingdom Viridiplantae; phylum Streptophyta; class Magnoliopsida; order Asparagales; family Orchidaceae; genus Dendrobium; species Dendrobium catenatum. The sequence goes on along the minus strand of NW_021521884.1, from coordinate 2,848 downwards.
AGTGTCCGAATTGACTGATCGTGCATGCACAAATTTTCGAAGTTCCATTCGGATTTCCGCATGGGCATTGCTTTGGCGTCGGAGATCTTTCCACACGAAGAGAGGAAACATGGTGTTTGAAGAGAGTACTTGGTCGTTTGAATACGTGGGAAACGGAGGGGAGAGGGGCTGCGCGGGAATCTTCAAGAGAGAGGGTGGGGGCGGCGGGTGCAGAGGAGCAAGGCTTTGAAAAACCAATTAGGTTTAGTTGGTTTCCTAGTAGGAAATTAATCAAATCTGAATTAATTTCAGTTTTGGATTAAGTTTGGAGGGAAAAATGACTTGAATTTACAATTTCAATCAAGCAATTAAGACATTTTGGAGGTTAATGAGGGGAATCCAATGAGGGTGGGCGGCGGCTTCTAGAGGAGGGAGGAGGTTTTAAAACTTAAAATGAAAAATTAATTTCAGTTTTAAGTATTTTAGGAGTGGAAACTATTTGTTATTTGAATTCAAATGAGGCGCCAATCAATGCCTTAAATGGGGGCATTAATTGTGGATCCACTAGAGGAGGGCGGCGGCAAGGTTAGGAAGGGAGAAAGGGAAAATCAAATGGTGGAGTTTCCAATTTCGGGTGATGACTGGCGATGAAATAAGATTTAATTTACTTAAATTGGAATTTAATTTGGTCATGAGAACTTTCCAATTTTGGAAATTCAAATTAGGAAAGATTTTAATTTGAAGTATCAATTTCAAATTTCGAAACTTTAGGAGGCGGGTTGATAGAGGGTGGAGAGAGGGTTGGCGGCGAGTAGGCGGCGTGATGTGAGGTGTTTGGCGAGGTTCCAGGGGGAGGAGGTGGAATGGGGGTTTGGTTCGAGTGTGACTGCAATGGGAGGGAAGAGAGATGAAAGAAACACAACGAGAATAGATAACTAACCACGAGTTCGGCGGACTTCTTCAACGACTGGTGGGCTTGCGATTGCTCACTTGAGCTCTCTCTTCTTCTCCTTCTCTCTCTCTCTTTTCTCTCTCTCTCTCTTCTCTTCAAGCTCTCATTGCAAGACAAGAAGAGAAGCAAAGAAACAAAAACTGAGTATTTCATTCAAATTCATTAGTCTATAAAAGCTGGACCCTTTAAAAGGTCTCAACATAAGGGAATAAAAGTACTTCAAATAGCCTTTGGCTACAATAAGACACACACTCCCCATAGGGGTAACTGAGGAAATAAAATGCCAACTAAATAAAACATAAAATACATCAAAAATTAAAAGCTCTGAATCGTAGCCGTCGATCGGCGCTGTCTCCGGCGATACACATGATTGAATCTCTAATCGATGTCCACATCATTAAACCTTCCTATTTTCATGTTTTTAACCAACCTGGATTAGATTTGGTTGCCCCAAACTAGGAGGAAGCGGCACCTTCCACCTATAAAAGTGCAACTTAAGGAAGCACTCAAATCCGGGAAGGTGTCCACAAAGGAAGATGCAATTGACAGCGAGCCCAATGCAACAACAATAGTGAAGCAAGCGGCACATCTTGCAAATGCTCTCAACCAAGAGGTTAACATTGTAGCCAATTCACTTGCGACAAAGAACTAGTGGTAGTGAAGACGAGCAATAATAGTAATGACGGAAGGAAGAAGTTAACCTCCATTTCTGACAACGGAGAAGGAGCAAGTCATTTAAATTTTAGACTTTCCTGTTTAAATTTAGAAAAGAAATAAATGTATACTTTTTTTATTTTGACTAAAATAGTAATATATGATTGTTTAGTAGGAAGAAATTCCATTTGTGAAAATCTCGACTTAGCAAAGAACTTTTCAAGTAAACCGTAAACTATGAAAAATATTTAAACAAAATGTTTGATCATCTTCAATTAGTTAGAAATTTGAATTGATAATGTGAAGTATCTGACGTTGTTTTGGTGATATTTAATGTTAATTTTGTACAGTGGAAGTTTGCAAAGGTTCTTGGAGGAAGTTAGGTGTTGCATTAAGGAAAGTTATTTCAAAGCTCGAGCATTTGAAAGAATTTGAACGGACAAAAATAATTAAAGTGGGTAATTATGTCAATTAACTGCTCTAGTCGATAACCAAAAAGATCATTTTGTTTATGAGGAACTCTAGTCGATAACCAAAAAGATCATTTTGTTAGATTATGTCAATTACCTGCTCTAATCAAAGGTCCCTGACAAATCCAAAATGATAGAATCATAAGATATTGATCAAATTTGTTATCATTTATTTCCCTCCCCCTCTCCCAATCTTCTATGAGCCTAAGAGGGATAACCTATAACAAAATCATGCAGCAATTCAAGAGAATCCATCATAACACTAAACCTATTGAGAGCCATATGACTAACATTGATAGAAAGTAATCTCCCATGATTAGGAGATTAATTAACTATTGTAGCTTGGGCCTATAAGAAACCGTCAATCCAAGAATAATAATTTCTTATGAGTAAAATCTTTGGGTAATATTTTATTCATTTGCTTAATCTACCTCCTTAAAGAAATTCCTCTATCAATTTCCACAAATGAGGAAGTCCACACTCAATAAGTTACACACACATTCATACCCCCATTTCTTATATATAATAAATGTCAAATACTTGAATATATCACACTGAAGTATCACTTTATATTTATTGACTAATCATTGTTAATATCACATAGACAGAAATTGTATTTCATATACCCAACATTTGTTCTGTTAATTCTAAGCCCTCTATCTTCTTAATATTTTCTCCATTATTCAAATTTTTCACTATTCATTTATAGGAAACAGATACCAAGGAACTTCATTTTGAAAATAATTTTTAAGCATCTTGTTACGCCGGCCCATCCTGGGCCGGCTGGACCGGT
>NW_021521883.1:0-317 GCF_001605985.2 Dendrobium catenatum | reverse complement strand
TAGGATAACCCTGCAGGATTGAGTCTAGATTTTTTTTTTATTTCAATTAATGTAAATTCAATTCAGTAAAGGTTGTAATTTATTTGAAGTGATTTGAGATTTGGATGTTTAATCCAATTTGAATTCCAAAGAGGTGAAGACATCCCTAAAGATGAGAGTCTTCTTCCATTTGGAAGTCAAATTAGGATACTTTGCAAATATCCAAAGAGGAAAGATAACACCCCGATCAAGGGGGAGTTTCTTTCCATTTGGATATCCTGAACCGACGAATCAAGATGTTTGTGAGAAAATGAAGGATTGGACAACGAGAAGAATCC
>NW_021521882.1:0-1451 GCF_001605985.2 Dendrobium catenatum | reverse complement strand
AGATAATTCGATTTTAGAATTCAATTTTAAGTCCTAAGGAAAACTAATATTTTTAAAATATGTTTTCAAAATTCCACCAACATCCTCTCCCGATCTCGATATTGTACCTCGACGTTAGCCTTCGAAAGGTCGTCCACAGTCCCAATGTCCATCATCGGCGTCACGTCTCTCTTCAGCTTCTCCGGTGAGTTTTATATTTATTTTCCATTGATCTATTTTTCTGCTATCTTTTCCGTTTTTCTGTACAAGGCGGTAGTTTCAGTTTTTTTCTTTCTTTTAGGCAAGCAATGATAACCTGCCTTTGTTATTTGGATTTCGGAGTTCAGTTTTGAGAGTTTCAAACTTATTTAGTTTGGTAAATTCAGAAAAGGAAACATGCCTGTGAGTTTTCGACTTATTCCGTTTGGAAAAATCAGTTAAAACTTCCATCATAGTTGCTTGAAATCTAAATAAACTAGACTTTCAATCCACGGTATAGGGTTCAGGAAATTATTTTATGAATGAAGCAGTCAAGCATATAGTGGTAATTTATTTTATTTATTTGCATTTAGCTGATAGAGATCAAATCCCATAGAGGTCCCATTTCGCTTCTGTCGCAAGCCCGCAGTGCACCTTCAAGCCCTAGCTACGGTACGCCCTTGTACCATCCCTTATCCTATTCTCTTATTGTCTTTCACCTGCTTGTGCTTCTAGGGTTCTTTCGAATGGGAACATGAGTTAATTTTTTTTTGACCTCCATGGTTTTGCTATGCCCATAAGAGATCAGCTCAAAAGCATCAACATTGTTCTTGAAAAAATAAAAGCGATTGCATAAAAAAATAGGATTTCTTGAAGATATTGGCTTCAATAATGTATGTTATTGATGTGTTGCTCAATTAAATTTATGCTATCACAAGCCTTGCAGAGAAAAGATCAGGATATAGTGAATGTAATGAAGTTAGTACAAATATCTAAACAACAATTACAAATGATGAGGGATAATGGATGGAATTCCTTATTGGAAGAAGTATCTCGTTTTTGTAATGTTTTTGAAGTTGATGTTCCTATTATGAGTTCTACATTCAAATCTCATCGATAATCAACACGCAAAAATGATGATGTTTCAAATTTACATCATTATCGTGTGGAATTCTTTTACACAATTATTGATATGCAACTTCAAGCTGAATAATAGATTCTCTGAAGCTAGTACTGACTTGCTTATTTGGATATCAATCTAAATCCAAGTGACTCATTCTCTGCTTATAATAAAGAGAAGTTAATTCGGCTTGCAGAATTATATTCAGCTGATTTTTCTATAGTTGAACTTATGGCTTTTGAGCACTAGCTATCGACATACATTCTTGATATGCATACAAGCGAGGAGTTCTCATCTTTGGAGAGCATTGCTGATCTTGCAAAACAATTTGTTAAGCTTAAAAAAAATTATTGTGTACCCCTTAGTTCACCGG
>NW_021521881.1:0-205 GCF_001605985.2 Dendrobium catenatum | reverse complement strand
ATGATAGTTACCATTGGAGAATATGGATTGATTATAATAAATTGACCAAAGAATCTACAAGGGACCATTTTCTACTATTATTCATTGACAAAATAATATATAGACTAAAAGGGCATCATTTTTATTGCTTCAGAAATCGATATTCAGGATACCATCAAATTCTTATATCACGAAAACTATAAGAAAATATTATATTTATAAGTTA
>NW_021521880.1:0-263 GCF_001605985.2 Dendrobium catenatum | reverse complement strand
TTGGTAGTATCAGAAATGAAGTTCATGAAATCAATACTAATGTTATGTTAATGACTTCATACTTCAATCTTTTTGGTGGCATTCCTCCTCCTCCTCCAGAATAGAGGTTTAAGTGATGATCTTCTTTATGTTTGTTGTATTTGTATTTGTATTTGTGTTTGTTCTAGTGTTTGTTTTAGTTGTGTTTGTTTGTCTTTGTTTTAAACTTCAGTGTATTTTCTTTTGTTATTGATATTATGAAATGATCTTATAATCTTTTTCAT
>NW_021521879.1:0-8260 GCF_001605985.2 Dendrobium catenatum | reverse complement strand
ATGTAACATGATTATAGCTACACACTTAAATTATAATCAATATATGTGAAATAGCTAATTGTAAACTTATATTTTTTCTGATAATAGGCCAATATGCAATAACTCTAAATTCGGTCTCCTGAAAATTTCAAACTTTGGTCTGAGATTGCTGCGGCGTTGGAATGGGCGGCGCCGTAGGTTTGAGCTCTCGAATTTTTGGGGAATTAATTGGGGGGAGTGGTGCTAGGGTTTTAGGGTGATGGACGCTAGGCCTGAAACTTCATTTTTTTTAATAAAAAAATATATATTTTCATTTTATCAAAACCATCACCTTCCATCCCCTCCCCATTCCATCCTTACTTGGCCAGGAGAAAGTGGATAGAAGAGGAAAGAAGGGAGGAGAGAGAGAGAGATTCAAGTCATTTTCATCCATTTCTCTAGTTGAGAAAAGTGTTCTGATCATGTTAGGTAACTCGAATCCTATTCTCAATTTTAATGATTTTAATTTCTTTAATTTTGTCCATCTTAAAAATGATTAAAAGCAATATCTTATTTTAGTCGTATAACTTATAATATGTGATACATATTGCCATCCCGAGTATTTTGATTGATTAATATTGAAATTTCATTGGAAGATTTTTCAATGTCATTTTGATTGATATTTGTAGAATAAAATTGAGTATAAAATAATTAAGAGCAAATGTAATGCATTTAGACATGAAATACATGATAAGTATATATTTACCATGCATTTAGTTTGACATGCATTTTGGCATATTATAGGCATATTTGTGAATATAATGATAATTATATTGAGTGTATATGATATTTGCTGTTATGCTTCATCTGATGTGAAATGTGTGTAAAAGCATGAAATGCTGATTGAAAATAATTGATTGATTTAGGTTGGTTGGAGATATGTTATCCTATACAGGAGAGTGGACCAATGAACTTTCCTTTAAATAAGATTGTGGTGTAATCCTAAGTGATATGAATATGAAGGCATAAGGAGATTAATTGATATGATATGATAAACTAATACATATACGATATAAAGTGATAACTTCTTACATGAAAGTTATTTGACTTGTAATATATGATATGAGACACATTTATGAAAATATGTCTAATATAGATTTTAAAGAGTAAACCATTGTTTTATTTGTTTAGCTCTTCAATATATAATTATTTTCAAATAGCTTAATCATTTTGTTCAATTATGATGGTTAATGTTATACCATGATTCAAAATCATTCAATAATTATTTAATTTGACTCAAATATAATATTCTGATTTACTCATTTGAGTTTTTATAACGTGGGATATGGAGATACTAAAGAAGTTTGAAGCTAATGATCTCACTACGCAGGTTGCGGGGTCTCTATTTTGATAATTCTTTAAAGAACCTACAATTTGGTTCTATGGTGCCCTCATTCATAAACTATTATTGATGATGGTTGATAATAATGAGAATGGTGAGTACTCCATTATAATCAATATTTGAGAGAAGAACACGACCTTTAGGATTCTAGAGTTTTTTTCTTAAATGTATGGGTTAAATTTTTAAGAGTTTCAAAATGATACTATGTTCAAGAGGATGATAAGAAGCAACATACTATTTGAGAGTTACTTCGATAGGGATAAAAATTATAAGAACCTAGATCTTGAAAATGCTTTCATAAAGTGAGCTGACAAATATGATTTATATTATTTATGTTTAGTGTTCTCATTAACCAAAACAAACGCAATGTCATCTTCATTGAAATGATCTCACTATCAAAGATGAGGATGCATTTTTAGATACCCAAGGGATGTAGTGATGTTGGAGTGACCTAGCCAAGTACATTATAATTGAATATGTAGCATCACTACAACATTAGGCTTATGAAGCCATAGTAAATGTGGGGATGGGATGTGTTGAATTTTTTTAGGAATATAGTGCAAATGATATTGAGCTTGAAGTATAAGAAAGTGCTCATGATTTTAATCCTATATCCATTTTTAAAGATTTTGATTTTAACTGTTTGATTTTCCCCAAAAAAGATTTTTTTGCTTTTTTGAATTTATTAAGCTTATATTGTGTAAATTTTTATATGATATAATACTGATTATTTTGGAAATTTTGACTATAATATTTTTGAATTTCAAGTAATAAAATAAAAGTTATTGAATTTTATATGATTTTTCAGAATATAAGTAAGCATTTTTTTATAAGCATATTATTAATACAAGCATTGGGAATGAATATAGACATGTGGTTGAGTAATAGTTAGACATTATTAAAAAATATGATATTAATGTGTGAAAAATAAATAAAAGCCTAGTTTTGCTTACGTTGGCTAGAGATTAATTGATTAACTTGTATAGGACGGTGCGTCGACGCGCTTTTATTTAAATATATGGTTTGGTTTTATCCTCAGTTGATTCACATGATATTGATTAGATGTTATAATGAGTTATTAATGTGCTAACGGCAAAGAGTAACGACTCTGTTTACTGAGCCAATGGTTATGGATTATGGATTACTAATATTTGAAAATATTACTTAAGCTAGGACTTCTTACTTTATTAATATGATTACTGAAATGTATGTTATTGAGTCATTATCAGTGCATGAGTTTACTATTTATTATTTATTGATTTATTATTACTATATGGATTTATTGTTACTACAGTGGGTTTACCAATACTGATATTATTACCGACAACATTGTTTATTAATTTAGTATACTACACTAATTTTGTTAATGATATTGATACTGATACTGATGTATATTATTATTATTGCTACTACTGTTATTGATACTGATACTGTGATGTACTGAGCATGTGATTACGATATTGCACTGATAAAATAAAATATGATTATTGTTATTAGTTTACTGCATTGATATTACTACTCCTAATTTACTACATTGATATGATTTATGATAGTCTTTATCGAAGCTTTGGTTTTACCAATTTATAAGATTCTTTTATTGATTGTCATTAATTAATAATATTGATACGACGACTAATTTATGGCTTTGACACCTGTACTAGTTTACTAATTTTCACACCGTACTATTTTACTAGTTCTCAAACCAGCCTATTTTACTATTTGTCAACTTTATTGCTACTTTATATGAGCTTTGCTATTTTTACACTGATTCATAATCATATGGACGGCTGTTACGTTATTAGTATTGAACTGATTAGATATATATACTTGTTCTTTACTATGCTTTGAATTTAATTATAGGTTTTTAGTTACTTGCTCAGCTTTTTAATTCATTATATATGGTTAAAATAATTTCAGGATTGGACAAGGAAGCAAGAGTGAGTGATTGATTAGGATCCCTGAGGTTCCTTTTCTTATGTTTTAGTTATTATTTTATACTTAGTATTTGGATATACATTATATGATTGTACAATTCATGAGTATTGTATGTGATTTTTAATGAAATGAATATAAAATATATTAATATTTTGAATTATAAATTTTTTTTCTACTAATTATTACTGATAGATGATATTAAATAGATCTGGTTATTATTTAATAAAAAATAAAATAAAAATTATTCCAAATTGAATTTTAGAGTGTGTCATCACATCTTAATATATTAATCTTCAGTCCTATCTCAGTTGCAACCATTTAGCAATCATAAATTTAATGAGAATGGTGAAATGTTGTCTTACTACAAAATTAGTTTGCTTAGAAGAAGTAAACAAACATTTTAAAAGATTCAATTGGAACGAAAATATACTTATAAATTTCAAATTGTATTTTATGATTTCAGATTTCAAATTCCAATTTATCTTTTTGGCTACAAGCAGAAGTGGATGACAATGAAGTGTAGAAATAGAGATTCCAAGACTTAGGCTACTATTGTGTAAAGAAATAGCGCTCATGATAAGGGCTATTTTTTTGGATTTTCATGTAATGTTTTGTGATGATATTTATTGTAATAAATTGATTATATACATATATGAAGCTTGAAGTAGCCTTTTTTTAAGGTGAACAATTTATGTAATATTAGATATATGAATTTATAAAATAATTTTTTATTTGAAGAAAAACATCTTATGTAAGCTCTCATATGTATATGAGATTTTTAGAAATTTGATTGGAGATTTATTATTTACAAATGAAATATTATGAGTCGGCATAATTAATTGATAATTGAATATAATTTTTATTAGATACAACATATATTGAGGCATAAAATAATATTATTTTATTAAAATTATTGTATTAATTAAAGTGTTGGGAAATCATATATCTTAGGGCAACTTAAATGTGCCTTATTATTAAACATATTTCATCAAATAAATGCGTTAGGAAAGTTAACCTATTATGACACATAATATTGTCATATTTATTAATAAATTCCATCATATAAACATGTTGGAAAAGCTGGTCTATTAGGACACCTTATAGGTGTCACTAAAGAGACTATGTCATCAAAATTATATGTCATGAAAGTTTAGTTTTTAGGGCACAAAAAGATGTCCTTAACCCTATGCCAACGACCACCTAAGTGACACCATTATTTGATGCCTTAGTATATCATGTGTCCTAATAGATACATATTAGGGCACTTTAAGGTGCCCTAATAGCAATTATTTTTTGTAGTGCTAGATCTCCTCAACACCATAGTACCCTGGGGAATCGGAATCTTTTAGATTCCCTCATAATCATTCCACCTAAGGCATGGCACCATAGTGGCACTTCTCGATGCTACAGCGTACCCCCAATTATAAATTGAATCAAATTCAAATAGACATTTAGCTTAGGGGTTATTATGTTATAATACAAAGTAATGTAAAGTTTTCCAAATGAAAAGGTTTTAAAATTTTGGTGTTTGGTTGGAATACAAAGTGGAGCAAAGTAAATAGACTGTAGTATAAATCATTTTAGTTTATTTTTGAAGTAAATCAAACTCGCCCAATTTTTGGCAAGAACCATTAACACCATAAACAAGCCCGCTTAATCACTAACCACCATCGTCGCCACCTGGCAGGCACGATCGGTCGTCGTTGCCACCTACCACCGGTAACCACCTATATTAGCCGACTTAGCCACCCAATGCCGGCCACCACCACCACCGCCAAATCTATAACACACCAGAATCAAATTTAAAAGAATTATTTATTTTATTTTCTTAATTAATCAGTAAAAATTTCTATAAATCATCAAAATAATAAATTTATATATATAGCAAAAGCAACTAACAATCGTATACCTTAAAATATTTCACTATATTCCCAAAATCAATATATAATAGCTAGGAAATCAGTGAAATTACTACTCTATCACATGCTTTTGACTACAAAAGAATAAGAGAAAAAATAAAGAAAATTAAAAGAAAAACCTAAGGATATCTGTCAATCTTACTCCAATCGGTCATAACCCCTTCTTTGACCTAAAATCATAAAAATTCACATAAATATCATAAAAGCCAAGCAAGTAATCAAAACTCTATCACTATTTTTAATGTAAAGAAAAATAATTAATATAAATATTTAATGGGGATTGTGGAGTAACTTAAAGAATTATGAAAATGATTTAAGGCTCCATCAATCCCTAAATAATGCTTATATTTTTTTTTTTGATATAAAAATTATAAAACCCCACTTAATATACATAAATATACATGCCGAATAAAATAATATAGTGATATAATAGAGTTTCGATCTCACGAGGAAGAATATTTACTTGTAAATACTAGCATTGTCTACTTCAACTACAACAATTATCCAACTCAATAAAAATAAGTTTTTTTGGATATTCAATCCCTGAATTTAAAATAAAAAATATTTAAATGAAATATTATTTGGATAAATTATTTTAGATTGATGAAATATAAATATAATGTATTTCCTAATAATTCTCTTTTTTATTAATGCTAGTCAGAGCATATGCCCCATCGACCACTCAATCAAGCGTGAAGAAAGAAATCACAAATTAAACCTTTCAACCTCAACACTACTCTAAACTCTCATAGTCTGTCACCCTATGAGAATCTTAGAGGAGTAAGTAAAGCATGCACTATTAAAACTCCCTCATGACCATTCATCTCTATAAATTTATTACATGACAAGATTATGCCTATGCTTGTATCATATCAATCTAACATACATGGTTGTGCCTACTTTTCTATTCTTAGGCTCTATATTATACTTGATAGTAGCTACACATATGCCCACTATGTGCATTAAATGAAGACTTGGTATATTAAAAATATTATGAAATTATTGATGAAGAGAATTTATCAGTACTCCATATTTCATTTATAGAAATTGTCCAAAATTAGAGAATTTAGCGAGACATAAAGAACAAATGAAGCAAATTTATTTTCATTAGTTACATAAAAATAAAGTATAGAAGAAAAGATATCACTAGATGGGTTCAATGATCTCCTCTACACTCCTCTTTGAACTTACAAAATTGCTTCCATAAACACAAACCAAGCGCTCTAATGAAATATATCTAGTATTTCTGTGAATTTTCTTAGTTATCACTTGTAAGAAAAAAAAAATCAGAGAAGCATAATAAATATTAAAATTAAATAAGTGATTGGACTCCTCTACTAACATTACAAATGGACTATTTATAAAAAAAAAAAAACACTAAAAATGTATTTTGGCGCCATGGCGCTTGAGACACTTGTGTCGTGATGCCTATAAAATGAATTAATGCTGCAACGTTAAAGGGTTTCCTCCGCTGCAACACTTGCTGACATGGACATTATGTTTAATGAATCAACGCATCTCTTCGTTAGTAGATATTGGATTGAACTATTTCAACTATAGTGCCATGGCATTAATGACGGTTAAGCATTGCGACGTCTATGTGACGCCCCCCTTGACTTGGCAGTGCTAAAATTTGGCACCACAACGCTATGCAGATAGAGATTGGGCTTGCGACGCCGACTCCTATGACACTGTGGCACTGTCAAACAGAGGCTTGGTGCCTCCATGTTTATATTTTTGACACTCCGACAGTGTTAATAGAGGCATCACGGTGGTATAGTGTCCGACCCCGGCACCGTGGCGCTATACCATACTTGAAACTTTTGTCCAATAATTGTATTTTTCTGCACAAATACAATTAAAACATATATTTTTACTAACAAATTAATAAATAAAATATAACATTATTTACACTTATCAATATTCAGTTCTACTCAATATCAATCACTTAATATGAGCAATAAAAATTTTCAAAATCAATATGATCAGTAAAATTAAAAAGATCTATCAGGCTATAAGATAAATAATAAAGATTACTATCAAATAAGTCATGCCAGTATATTATACTTTGTTTTATCAATATTAATACCAATATAGTTTTAGTTATATTTATAATTCTATCTATCAAATAGTTCAATGCACTATCATATAAATATTATAATTATGAAAAGCAAGGCAGGACATCTAACTTTAATTTAATATTTTCTTTATTACATATGCTATTTATCATAGTTGTCAATCTTATCTTATACTAATCATTATTTTTATAGCTGGCTTTCAATAATAATTTAAGAGTGATCACCCTATTTTTATTAGTGTAATTTAATAAATCAATTACAAGCTACAACTAAGATTACACTACCAACCTTTTATTTAAAAGAAAATCGGTCAACCCACCCTCTTTTAAATGATATTATATTTTAAGAGACAACTCATATTTATTATAGTGTAAATAACTAGCCTTCCTTGCTTATATGCAAATACTATATTTTCTATGCAATAGAAGTCAATATCATATATGAAATGCAATAATAAAAAATACAGGAAAATCTACCAAATTTATCTATTATGCATTTACTTCAAAAAAATCATTTTTTCTAATTTTTTAACCAGTGAATTTAATATATTTCAATCAAAATGCTCATAATAACATGAATATCTATCACATATTAAAAAATTATGGCGGTGAAAAGTTTACCAAATATAAAATTATCTCTTTTTTTTCAGTAACCAAATTATGAATTTGACCCAAAAAAAAAAACATTAAATTTAATTTTAATCATAAATTGGTATTGTTTCTTACAATAAGACAAGCAGATCTCCCAACATGATCGATGGACGAATTTGCTCTACAGCTTCCAAATCCAACATTTTCTTTTCTCTTTCCTCTCATTTTCTTTCTAATCTCTATTCCTACTCTCTCTTAGCCTAATTAATTAAGAACTAAAAAAGGGATTTTTAATTTATATAAGATAATGGGTTAAAATATTTTAATAACATAATAAAATATTATAATTATAATTATATAATTTAATTAAATTGTCAA